>NW_017727606.1:449-1761 GCF_001865875.1 Lupinus angustifolius | reverse complement strand
GGGGGGGTGTAAAGATGACACCACTAAGGGATCAAAGGTAACACACGAGACCGCTCAGGGGCCTATGGCACAATAGGAGACTATTATGGGTCGGGTGTGAAGATGAGCCCACTTGGGGTACAACACTAGACCGTAGGGGGACGGGTGAAAATATGAGACCATTGGGGTTCAAAGGCACAACACAAGACCAATAGGGGGCCTGGGTGCAAAGATGAGACCACTGGAAGGTTGAAGGCAAAACACGAGAGTATCGGGAGTCGAGTCCAAAGATAACACCACTAGAGGATCAAAGGCACAACATGAGGCCAATAGGAGCCTGAGTGTTAGGAGGAGACCATTGCAGGGGTCAAAGGCACAATAAGAGATGAATAGGGGGATGTGTGCAAAGATGAGACAACTAGGGGGTCAAAGGCACAACATGAGACAACTAGGGGGTCAAAGGCACAACATGAGACCACTATGGGGTCTAAAGATAATAGAGGCCACCATGGGGTTAAAGACTTTGGCCATGAATGCATTTGAACGAGTGAATGCAAATGATGGACGAGTAATGCAAATATGATTGTGATGGTGCACATATAATGGGTTGTAGATATGCGAATAACTTGATTGACATGAAACAATAATGCTTCCTAAGTAGACTACAATTAATCATGCCTACATCAATACATTTTCTTTCTCACTTTCTTGAACCATGGAATCCTTTTGGAGTACCTTCTCCCTTTCTCATTGAAAGGCATAACCTTCTTTCTCCATTGATGTAGGCATAATAGTTATTTGATTATGAAGCTCAAGCGATATATTTATATAACTTGAGACTTGTCTAAGAAAACATGTATCCATAAAAGTATAATGGGGACATGAATGAAGTTTCTTATATTGATATTCAAGGAATTATAGATTGGAAGATTTGAGAGTTTATATGCTATGCATGATAATACATGTTACAACATTTTGCAAAAACGTTTTCCCCAATATAAGGTAATTGCTCATCCATCATTCAATCTCACGAGACAGCCGAATAACTTAACCATTCTTCCATGTTTGTTTGATTCTTTTGAGAACTCCGTATTCCTTCCCACATTTCTCACAACTTCTACGAACCCAACTTGCTGCACAAATATATAGGGGATCTGTTAGGTATCAGTGGCTAAAATACACCTAGAAGGGGGGGTTGAATAGGTGTAGCGGTCAGAGTATCCGCTTTTCGCAGCCCAGTTAATCAGTTAAATCCTTAGTTAATCGAATAACGTGTTACAAAATTATAACTGATTCTTTTTTCCAAGTTTTCTGTTCCAACAGCTTTTCAAAA
>NW_017727606.1:0-349 GCF_001865875.1 Lupinus angustifolius | reverse complement strand
TAGAGAGGGTTAGGGGTGAGGTTTATCTAGATTAAGGCACTTGGGTCGGTTGTGTCACAGTTATAGAGACTCAAAAGCAAGAAGAAATGGAGAAAAATGCCGAAAAAGCGTGAAACCGAAGTGTTGTCTGCACTTAAACTGCTGGTTTTAATCAATTAACGGGCATGGTTATTCGATTAAAATCATATGAAACATGATTTTTCAAAAACTGATGCCTAGGTAATCGATTAACGTTAAATGCTTAATCGATTAAACACGAAAAAAAAGTTTTTAACAAGCAGAACGGTTTCAACTCTTTGGGACTTATGCATGCCTTCTAACAGATTAATCTAAACATATGTAATCACAA
>NW_017727604.1:0-534 GCF_001865875.1 Lupinus angustifolius | reverse complement strand
GACAACAATGACGTTCTCCCTCAAGTACCTATAGAACAAATTCAACAACCTCAAGAAGTAGAAGTGCAATTAAGGAGATCTATTAGAGAGAGGAGAAGTGCAATTCCTGATGATTATAGTATTTCTTCAAGAACATGAGGATGGCATTGGGTTAACAGAAGATGATCCATTGAATTTTTGTCAAGCCATGAAAAGTTCTAACTCTCAAAAGTGGATTGATGCCATGAAGGATGAGATGAAGTCTATGCATGATAATGACGTTTGGGATCTTGTCGAATTACCTGAAGGTGCGAAACCTATTGGTTGCAAATGGATATTTAAAACCAAGAGGGATTCAAAGGGTAATATTGACAGATATAAAGCTCGTCTAGTAGCTAAAGGCTTCACTCAGAAAGAAGGCATTGATTATAAAGAAACCTTCTCTCCAGTATCTTCGAAGGATTCTTTTAGAATAATATTGGCACTAGTTGCTCAGTTTGATTTAGAGCTACATCAGATGGATGTTAAGACTGCGTTTCTTAATGGTGACATTAA
>NW_017727603.1:0-10062 GCF_001865875.1 Lupinus angustifolius | reverse complement strand
TAAAGTCTTTCATGAGCATGTTGCTCATATGGGTGTTGTTCCTTAGGTTACCTTAGTTCAGTGGGAGTCTATTTATATACAGTTTTTTATGCATAATAAAGTTGATGATTTATTGTTTAATTTTGAAATTGTACATTGTAACAATTGTGTTGCAATTAAAGACTTTGGATTGATCTCACTAAAGAATAAAGAATGACCAGTTGGAAATAGACATGTTTGAGATCACATTGCATGAAATTTCCATGTCACTCATCCATATTTGATCTATGTCATTGAGTATATTAATATGGTGATCATCGTGGTCGAGTCACACTTAAATGTGATGAAAGTCGCGGTGGTTCCATAGTTAATATATGAGATGGACCAGATTGTATTAAGGAGAAGTCTAAACGTAAATAGCATACGGATGCGCGCCTAAAGAACCTGTGATATAATTGTATCATAAGATATGAAGCTCAAGTGGGAGATTGTTAGAAATTATAAATTTCTAATTAAGGTGAGCATCATATATTTGATACAATGATATCAGCTATTTATTCCGGGGTTACATTATAAGTGATCTAATTAGTGACTCCCCTTAGATTTCTAAAAGCTAATAACAAATATGGGCTTAATGAGTGGATACCTATCAGGTTAACCAATGGGGGATAATGGGAACCCTATAAGTTAACATATCAGGAAGGTTATGGTCCCCAATACACCAAATCAAAATTTAGTTTTCTCCTCTCCCCATCAGAGTGAAAACGCAAGCCCCAAGAGGAATTAGGGATTTGGTTGAGGAATGCCATCATACCATAAAACCTCTTTCAGAAACATAGATCAAAGGAGCACATCCAAGAACATGGATTCAGGTATGACACTACACCCTTTTGTTTCATATATGTGCGTGAGAATCATGAAATTCAAAATCCTAGGATTGGTGTTTCACCAATCATAAGGAATTTCCAACACCTCTTGGAATTTGTTTGAAAAATGATGAGTTTTAATGTGGTTTAAATACACATTAATGTGGTTATTAATGGGGATCTTGGGGGTGTGAAATAAAAAACTCCCCAAGTCTCACATTGCTTGGAGGAGGGAAGTTGAAAGACTTTATAAGTCTTAAGTTGCAATCTTGGGATGTGTCACAAGGGATACAATGAGTTTTTTTAGGGGGTGAAGACTCACACAAACAAAACCCCTTAAGTCACCGAACACGTGTGCACCACCACCACCTCCTCCGTCACTGTCCGTCTGACTAGCGCGGCTCGACTCAATTTGGGTCGGGTTCGCGCTTGAGTCCAACATTCTTTTTAAATAAATTTTATTTATTTTATTTTGGGCTTTTGGACCGTGAGTTGGCCAAGACAACACACGTGTACCACACAGGTGTGACTCAGTCCATGCGATTGGCAAGTTGATGAGAGTGGGGCAGAAGACTCAGCCATAATGAAAGAGTCATTGGGTGGTAAAATTTTCCACTATCAGATCGTGGGATTTATCACCCACTATGATTGTCGGATGAAGGAGCCAGTGGAGACCTCATGCTATAAATAGAGGTCTCCTCCCCTCATTATAACTCGCACTAGTCGACCAGTCTTCCTTGACTTTCTTCCCCATAAAATTTTTCCGACACATTTTCGACAACCTTCTCTCCCTTTCTTTCCGTGACACTTGAGAATTGGCTCATGCAGCCAAAGTGAGAATTTCGAGAAATGATACTAGTAGTCATTATTGTGTGAAAAGAATTGGCACAAGTAGCCATATTGTGGGAATTCGAGAATTGGCACTGGTAGCCATATTGTAGGTGTATTCGAGAGCGATTCTTACAACGCAGTAAGAAATCGTATAATAGAGAACTGAACTGTTTTATCTCGGTGATGGCGTGATTGATAGTCTGCTTGCACAATTTTAGCAGTACCACAAAACGTCTTGAAGATAGCGACCTGGTCGTGACTAAGTCAGTAAAGATTATTTCGTGCCATTTAGAATTGTTGCGAGCTATGCAAACAACAATTTTAAGACGTTACGACTATAATGGCATTCGTAGATAATATTATTGGACCGAAAAACTATGACCTGAACAAACTATTTCAGTTTGGTGGGACAAATTTCAAACGTTGACAACATAAGATGAAATTTTTCCTCACTATGAAAAAGGTTGCCCACATTCTGAAAACCGACATCCCATTGGTGTCATATGAGGCTAAAAAAATGACAAAGGATAAACTGACTATTGAAATAGCTCTCTAGAATGAAAGTGATTACTTATGTAAGAACTTCATTCTGAATGGTTTGTCTGATGATCTCTATGATTACTACAGCTCATACAAGTTTGCCAAATTAGTTTGGTATGCACTTGAAAAGAAATATGATACTAAGGAAGCTGAGACTAAAAAGTAGGCTGTTAGCTGCTACCTCAAGTATCAGATGACTGATGATAAATCAATAGAGTCTAAGTCCTACGAGATACATAAAATTGCTCATGAGATCATTTCTTAGGGTAAGCCCCTATATGAGCAATTCCAAGTGGCTGCCATAATTGACAATTTGCCTCATAGCTAGAAGGACTTCAAAAACCTTATGAGGCATAGGACCAAAGAAATGTCTTTGGAATCTCTGATCATTTGTCTTTGTATTGAAGATGAGACTCATAAGCAAGATTAGAGAAATGAGGTGATGATTGTCTCCAACAATAGCCCTAAGAAGAAATTCTCAAATATGGTTTTGAAGCCTTCTGCACTAACATCAAGAATTAGAATCGTAGTGGGAATAAGCCTAAGAACACTAGTCGCAACAAGAATTGATACCCCCAAAAGGTCCAATATGCTAAGCCACCCACTAAGAATGACTTTGGAATCATGTTCATCTGCTTCAAATGTGGGAAGCCAGGTCATATGGCATGCAAGTGCAAAAATAAACATATGGATCATTCTCTACAAGACAACATGATTGATGAGTCATTTGTAGTGGTGTTATCTGAGGTCACAATGGTTGGAAGAACTGATGAGTGGTGGGTAGATATTGGCGCATCCCGCCATGTTTGTTATGACCGTGCTATGTTCAAAACATACACGAATGTTGATGACATGAATGTCCTATTGGGTGACTCCCACACCACTATTGTTGTTGGAACTGGTGATGTGGAGCTGAAATTTATATCTCGGAATACTCTGATTCTCAAGGATGTGATGCACACTCCAGAGATGAGGAAGAATCTGGTTACTGGTTTTCTTCTTAATAAGGCTAGTTTTATCCAGACTAGGAGCAGACTTGTATACTCTTAATATGAATGAGATATTTGTTGGGAAATGGTACGCCACTGATGATATGTTTAAATTAAACGTTGATGTTTCTTTGAATAAAATTTCTGATTCAATTTACATAATGTGTGATTTTAATATTTGGCACTCTAGACTTTGTCATATTAATAAACGTGCAATTTCAAATTTAAGTAGCTTTGGTTTAATTCCAAAATTATCTAAAAATGAATTTGAAATTTATGAATCATGTAGTTAAGCAAAAATTTCAGAAAAGCCACATAAATCAATAGTGCGAGAATCTGAGCCTTTAGATTTAATACACTTATATATGTATGAATTAGATGAAATGTTAACTAGAAATGGTAAAGGTCATTTTAACACTTTTATTGATGACTGCTCTGATTTTACTTATGTATATCTTATGAAAAATAAAAGTGAAGCACTTGACATGTTTAAGTTATTTGTAATTGAAATTGAAAATCAACTCCACAAGAAAATAAAGAAACTCATAGGCGATAGAGGCACTGAGTATGACTTTAACATGTTTAATGATTTTTATAAATTAAATGGTATTATTCATGAAACAACTGTACCATATTCACCTGAAATGAATGGTAAAACTGAAAGAAAGATTAGAACTTTAACTAAATTAGTTATAGCTTTTTTAAGTTCTGGTGCAACACCCTCTTGGTAGGGTGAAATCTTATTAGTCGTGTTCTATGTGCTAAATAGAGTCCCCAAGACTAAAAGCAAAAATTTTCCATATGAAATTTTCAAGAATAGTCAACCAAACTTGTCTTATTTGAGAACTTGTGGTTGTTTGGCTTATGTCCGGATACCAGACCCCAAGAGAGTTAAACTCACAAGTAGAGCCTATGAACGTCTATTCATTGGGTATGTTGTAAATATCAAGGCGTAGATATTTTATGACCTTAACGCAAAAGTGATCATTAAATCTAATGATGCGACTTCAATGAAATGAAATTACCTTTTAAATTGAGGAATTGTGGAGGCACATCAACTAGTCACATACCTGTGATTAACAATGATGATAATAACAATGAGTTAGAAATAGAACCTATAACAAGTAAGAGAGCAATGACTGCTAGGGAGTATGGACTTGATTACATGGTCCATACATTGGAAAAGGATCCATGAACACTCCAAACTTTGAATTCTTTGGATGCTGATTTGTGGCAAGAGTCCATAAATGACGAGATATATTATCTAGAGTTAACAAGACCTAACATTTAGATTACTTACCTCCTGGTGTCAAACCTATTAGTTGTAAGTGGGTATTGAAAAATAAACTAAAACCTAATAGCATAATAGATAAATACAAGGCTCGCCTTGTAGCTAAGGGTTTTAGGAAAAGGGAGATTGTAGATTTCATCGATACCTTTTCACCTGTTACTAGAATAACACCTATTAGAGTACTAATATCGCTCGCTACGATACCTAATTTAGTAGTACATCAAATGGATGTTAAGACTACTTTTTTAAATGGTGATTTAGAAGAAGAAATCCATATGGAACAACCTGAAGGTTTTGAAATACATGGGCATGAAAATAAGATTTACAAGTTAGATAAGTCGATGTATGGTCTTAAGAAAATACCTAAACATTGGCATGAAACGTTTAACGACTTAATGGTCTCAAATGAGTTTAAGGTGAATGAAATTGACAAATGCATTTATTATAAATCAGAAAATGACATTTGCATTATCATATGTCTCTATGTAGACGCCTTACTCATATTTGGTTCCATCATTCATGTTGCGAATAATGTGAAATCATTATTGTGTAACAACTTTGATATGAAAGACCTTAGAGAGGCAAGTATAATCCTTGGTATAAAAATTACTATGTCAAAAGAAGGAACTTCTTTAGACCAGTCTTATTATGCGGAAAAGATCTTAAATAAATATAAATAGTTTCACTGTAAACCTACTAGCACACTATATGATCCAAGTGTAAAATTTTTTAGAAACATTGGTGAAGGTGTAAGACAAACTGAGTTTGCTAATCATTGGCAGCCTTCAGCATGCCACTGATTGCACTAAACTTGACATTGGCTATGTTATGGGATTATTATGCAGGATTACCAGTAGACCTAGTATGGAGCATTTACATGCTATAGAAAGGGTAATGAGATACCTTAAGAAAACGATAAACCTTGGATTATATTACCGGAGGTTTCCAGCTGTCCTAGAAGGGTTCAGTGATGCTGATTGGAACACTCTTTCAGATGATTCCAAAGCAACCACTGGTTATATATTTAGCATAGCTGGTGGGGCTGTTTCTTGGAAGTCAAAGAAATAGACTATTTTGGCTCAATCCACCATGGAAGCTGAGATCATATACTAGCAACAACTAGTGAAGAAGCAAGTTGACTGAAGATCTTGCTTGCAGAGATTCCCCTATGGGAAAAACAGTTCCAGCTGCGTTGATCCATTGTGATAGTACCAAAAAATTGAGAACCGCTTTTATAACGGTAAGAAACGACAAATTCGTCGTAAGCACAACACCATTAGAGAGTTACTCTCTATAAGAGCTATTAGAGTGGATCATGTACGCACTGAGAATAACTTAGCAGATCGTTTGACGAAAGGACTAGCTAGAGAGAAAGTCCATAATACATGTAAGAGTATGGAACTATTGCCCTTAAAACAAGGATCACTCATGATGGTAACCTGACCTAACTGACTGGAGATGATTAATAATAAAATGTGAAGTGATATGAGTATGAGCATGCTATAAAATTATGAGATGCATGATTTCTACAACATATGTAAGGATGAGTTGAACTCTTAATGAGATCTATACTCCAATTGGAGTGGAGTACCAAAGCTACAAAAGTTCTCTTGATAGACTCACCTATGTGAATGTGGAAGTGGGGGCCACTTCCTATGAAATTTTGGGGCATAAATTTCTAGAGCATTCACTATACTAGGATAGACGGGCATGACCTTTAATGCATAGACTTTAAATAATACACGTTTGAAAACATTTTGTGGTTTGATGCTGAAGATAGAGTTCAAGACTACGAGCCACTCTAGTAAAATTTGGATCTTATATATACTATGCAAATGTTCAAGTCACATGACACCTTTGTTTATGCACAATCTAATTGAAACAAAAAAAATCTTGGAAATCATTTTTAATTTCAAGTGGAGGATTGTTGTAATTTGTTTGAAAAATGATGAGTTTTAATGTGGCCATTAATGGGGATCTTGGGGTTTAGAAATGAAAAAACTCCCCAAGTCCCACATTACTTGGAGAAGGAAAGTTGAAGGACTTTATAAGCCTTAAGTTACAATCTTGGGGTGTAACCCAAGGGGTACAATGGGTTTTAAGAGTGGGTGAGGACTCACACAAACAAAACCCCTCTACAAACACGCTCGTGCACCACCATCACCACCATCTCCTCCGTCGTTGTCCGTCCAGCTCAGCTCGGTTCGGGTTTGGGCCCAACATTCTTTTTAAGTAAATTTTATTTATTTTATTTTGGGATTTTGGACCATGTGTTGACCCAGTCAATACACGCGTTTGTGACTCAGTCCACACAGTTGGCAAGTTGATAGTAGTAGGGTGGAAGACTCGGCCATAATAAAAGAGTCGTTGGGTGGTAAAATTTTCCACCGTTGGATTGTGGGATTTACCACCTACTGTGATCATCGGATGAGAGAGTCGTTGACTTTCTTCATTAAAACTCACACCAGGCGAGCAATCTTCCCTGACTTTCTTCTTTCTCCCCCATAAAATTCTACCGACATAGTTCCGACAACCCTCTCTCCCTTTCTTTCTGTGGCACTTGAGAATTGGCAGAGACAACCAAAGTGAGAATTTCGAAAACTGGCACTAGAATCAGTATTGTGGGAAAAGAATTGGCAAGTGTAGTCATACTATAGAAATTCGAGAATTAGCGTTGATAATCATATTGTGGGTGTATTCGAGAGTGATTCTTACAGTGCAGTAAAAAATTGTATAACAGAGAACTTGGTTGTTTCATCCTGGGGTAGGCGTGGTTCAAAGTCTGCTTGCACAATTTTAGTAGTACCACGAAACATCTTTAAGAAAGCGACCTGGTCGTGACTTAGTCATTAAAGATTATTTCGTGTCATTCAAAATTGTTGCGAGCTACGCAAATAACACTTCCAAAAAAATTACGACTCACTTTTATCCTAAAGTAAGAACTTTTTTGAGATTTCACCTTGAAGGTGAAGGCTATTTCAAAATAAATAAGGATACTCTTCGTACACTAACTTGATGGCAATGGGCTTGCACAACACAAATTTATTGCCTACAAACTATAGATCATAAACTTCATGTCTAGCAAACCAACATGTCTTGCTTTGATTATTTAATTATCACATTTAAGTGTAGATAACAGGTTACAAATTTACTTTTGAATTGATTCAACACTTATAAAGTTTTCAAAGGTAAAATCACTTCATTGTAAATGCATGTTTGCAAAATCTAATCTAAACACACAGAAGTTTGTTGAACGGTAGGAACTGCATATGTAATCATGTATCATATATGAGGCCTATTTATAGTTATTTGACGCTACATATATAACAATCGTCGCATTAGAACTTCCTAAATTGTTTGTGCATATGCAGAAGAACCAAGCATTATAAAAGTTAATTCTTAGAAGTTAGAAGCAATACAAGTCCGATACTCTCCCAATGTTCAAAGGGGTCAGCATAGAATACTACCATCAAAGGGTCATCTGCCACTACTATGAGTGACCTGGGCACACAGCTAAGGTATGCTATAAAATCAAATGTTACCCACTTCTATGCTAGCAGCTAATAAAATCACATGTGTTGCACCAATGCCAAACACTAGCCAGATCATGGGCATTGGTGCTTCTCATCATACGATTCTTAACCTTTAGCATCTTAATTTCCGATTCTTATAATGATATGCTAAACTTATGGTTAGTGATAAAACAGTTTTAGCATCACTAACAATGGTAAAAATTTCATCAATACGTCCTCCAAATGTTTAAAATTACACTCCACAACTACAATATTGTGGTTTAGGGAGTTTTGTTAATAGTTCTACATCCTCTCGGAGCAAGAACATTGTAGAACAAACAAAGCATTATTTTGTTGAGTGTGGGAATAAGGGCAAAGGCAGAGCATTCTACAACAAACACGTGTGTTACGTAAGAGGGGCAAGAAATACACATGGTAATGAAGTGCAACTCAATGTAGAGGAGCGCAACTTACTGAGGATTAGTTAGAGGTTTTTAGATAGCTAAATTGGCAAGGTAGTTAACAGTGTAAGAAGGGGTTATTTAATATAAAAACACATTTATGTTTGTATGTGCTTTTATTGACCAAGTTCAAAGCAATATATACAAGAAAGGCACCTCCTATTTCTCCTATACATGTGCCCAAAAAATAATTACAATTAAAATATCTCCTAATAATGTTAAGATATCAAGGCTATCAACTATCAAGGTCAAATGAGGTTGTTGTTACCTTATATTATGCATTCTGATTGGATTTCATTATTGTTGCCTTATATTGGGCATTTTGATTGGATCTGATTGTTGTTGCCTTATATGGCTAATAATGGCTTATACACCCATCCCATTAAGTTGATGCATGAAAGTTTCAAATGCCCAACTTGATGTGGAAAAATTAAAACATTGATTTTCCTATTAGCCTTTGTAAAAATATCCACAAGTTGAGTACGAATAGGAATATAGGTTGGTAAAATATTGCCTTTGAGAATGTCATCAGGAACAAAGTGGTAGTCTACTTCAATATGTTTGGTCCATTCATGGAACACAAGATTTTTGACGATGTGTAAAGTTGTGAGCTTATCACAATGAAGAGTTATGGATTTGTCATGAGAAATATTGAGGTTAGTTAGGATTCTTTTAACAATATTAACTCACAAGCAGTAGTTGTTATGGACCAATATCTAACTTCAGAAAAGGAACGAGATACATTATGATGTTTATTTATTTTCAAGGAAATAGGAGAGCCCCCAAGTTAGACTAGCCAACCAACAACAGGGCATCGAGCAACTTGCCCAATCAGAGTCACACCAACCATGAAATTGTAAATTACGAGAACTAGCCATAAGTATTCCTTGTCTCAGATTCCCCTTCAACAATTGACCTAGTATAAGTGAAGCTTCCCAACGTTCTGATTTGGATTGTTGCATAAATTGAGATAAAGTATGGACATTGTATCATAACTCAAGGCGAGTAAAAGATAAGTAAATCAGACGTCTAACCAAGCGCCAATACTACTCGAGATTAGAAAAGAGCTCATTCGCAATAAGGGACAAGTGTTGATTTTGATTTAATAGAGTAGCAATTGATTTAACACTGAGACGACCATCCTAAAATATAATATCAAAAACACATTTACGTTTATAAAGAAAGATTCCGGTAGGACTTCTGGGAACTTGTGTAACACCGCGAATTTTATGATTTTGAATTATAAGATTTTATTAATATTTTTATTAATTATATATTCGAAAATGAATTTCTGGGAATTTTCGGTAAAGAATTAGACGAAACTCTAGTTGAGTTTTAGTCTTGTAATTTTATTTCCTATTTTGTGGTAAATTTTGGTAATTTTCGGATTTGCCTTTCCATAAAGCAAATCCTAACTCCATTACGGCTCAAAAAGTGGTTTTTGAGTTCCGTAACTCGGAATCGAATTCCGATCGCACCGTTGGCTTCGTAATTTCATTTCGACTCAAGATAGACCCTGAGCTGGTCCATACCTATTTTCTAAATATTTTTCACTCGGAATGCCGAAATCCGAAATTGTAATCGGATATTACG
>NW_017727602.1:0-1381 GCF_001865875.1 Lupinus angustifolius | reverse complement strand
TTTTATGTTTGGATGATTTTGAATATATGTGATTGTTGAGGATATATAGTGAATATTGTATGTGAGAGAGAACATATCTTGACATAGTGGTGTCCGAATATGACACCCGGATCTCCTAAACCATCTCAAAGGTTTTGGAGTTAACTTGGGTTTTAAGAAACCCAATATTTTTATGTTTGTGAAGATATATGTTTGTGAAGATATATGTTTGTTGAGGAAATGTATTGAATAATGTATGTGAGAGAGAACACATCGTGACATAGTGGTGTCCGAATATGACACCCGGATCTCCTAAACCATCTCAAAGGTTTTGGAGTTAACATGGGTTTTAAGAAACCCAATATTTTATGTTTGGATGTTTGTGAAGATATATGTTTGTGAAGATATATGTTTGTTGAGGAAATGTATTGAATATTGCATGTGTGAGAGAGAACACATCGTGACATAGTGGTGTCCGAATATGACACCCGGATCTCCTAAACCATCTCAAAGGTTTTGGAGTTAACTTGGGTTTTAAGAAACCCAAGATTTTGTATGTTTGAATATATATGATTGTTGATGAAATGTGTTGAATATTGTATATGAATGTTGTTGGAAACTTTTCTGAGTGCAGGTGTTTGAAAAACTAAGTTTAAATATGTTCCGGTTGTCGAAATGGGCAAAAATTGGTATTCTGTCCAAGTCCCCTTCGCTTGGGCGAGCACAGTCTCGCTTGGGCAAGAACTGGGCGAGGGGAAGTTTTGGTTCTGGAACTCCCTCGCCCGGGCGTCAAATCCTCGCTCGGGCGAGCAAGGGTCTCGCTTAGGCGAAACAAGCCCAGGATTTCGATGAAAATTGGGAATTTTCTCGCTTGGGCGAGAGATTTCACGCCCGGGCGATCAAAAGTTTCGCTTTGGCGAAAAAAAAAAATTTAAAAAAAAATGAAAAAAAAAAATTTCAGGATTTTAATGATGTCTCGCTTTGGCGAGGAAGTGTCGCTTGGGCGAGAGGGCCTCGCTTGAGCGAGAGATGCCCAGTTTTACAATGGTATTGTTGATTGAATTTTCGCTTGAGCGAAGGGTCCTCGCTTGAGCGAGAGACAGTAATTGTGTTTGACTATTTGGATTGATTGGTTGAAGATGTAATTACCCTATTATGTGTACGTGATATAAAAACTATTTTGGTATAACACTGTAATTGGAAATAAAAAGCCAAGTATCCAAGGTGTTGGAATTAAATAGTCAAACTCGGAAATTAATTTTAAAGAAAGTAATCCGAGAAGGATGTATGATTTAGGGCGATGCCCAGAAAAGGATACGTGATACCACGGAGCGAGATCGTCTGACCGTAAGTGGCTTGGTCTGGGACCGTCCAGGGTGATTCAGCGATGGTCGTAGTGGTA
>NW_017727601.1:0-5363 GCF_001865875.1 Lupinus angustifolius | reverse complement strand
TGCTCAGATTTGGAGCTACCCGTCCGTGATGTTCCAGGAGGGGGCATGAGGAGAGGCAGTACCCTAGCTTTGGAGTTAGCCACTAGGAGTTACTTATCATTTTGTGACTTTTGAAACACTAACGGCTTCAGCTTGTTCATGTCTTTGTTTAGAGTCTGTTGGTGATGATTAATATTTCCGCCCTTTCTTTTTGGATTTTGTATATGTTAGAGGCGATGTAGTTTCCGCCTTTGTGTTGATTTAGTTTGTATGAACTAAAGATGACTTAACCATTTATATGAATTGTGTTATTCAGGAAATTGTGAATCAGGTTAAGTTATCATTCGATAACGATAAGTTGATTTTCCGCATTTGAGTTACTTAAAGTGATGTCCCGGAAAAGGAAGGTTTTAAAAGGAAACAATTTTATACAATCTCTTTATTCAAAAAAAAAATTACCCATTTTTTCGCAATGTTTTTGAGAAGTATTTTTCGGGGCGTTACAACTTGAATACCCAAAAAAATCTTCAACACTTCTTGTTGTTGGACAGTGAACAATGAATAGTCAAGAGATGATTGTTGAAAGCCATAAGCTTTGAGGGCAGTAGAGAGCTTGGGAAACCAACAAAGTTGAGCTTGCTTTAACCCGTAAAGGGACTTGTGAAGATTATACACCATATGTGATTGTGATGTGGCTAACCCTGAGACATTTTAATAAAAAAAAATTCATTGTGGAGATCTCTATGTAGAAACATGACATGTACATCCATTTGCGACGACTAGGACACTACACTCTATGACCATTTTAGCAATTGATGCAAATGTTTCAATATAATTGACCCCTTCCACTTGAGGATTACCAAGGTCAACCAATCTAGCTTTAAAGCGTCCAATCATCTTAATGCGATAGACCCATTTGCATCCGAGAGCTTTCTTTCCAAGTGGCAAGTGTTGCATAGTCCATGTGTTATTCCGCTCAAGAGTTTGGATCTCAGTTTGCATGGCTTCTATCTAATGAACATCTCCCACTGTCTCATGAACGTAAATTGGTTCTTTTTCTACAGTAATTGATGCATGAACGTGTGTGTGGCTGAGAAAATTTATCATAATTTACATAATGTATTATAGAATATAGTGTACTTGAAGAATGTTATGAAGGTGGTGAACAAGTGGGAGGACACAATTTCTGATTAGTGTTTATGACATATCGTTGCAATCAGGTAGACAAATGTTTGACATAGTAGCCTCGCCCCAATGTCACATTTGGCATGACAATAATATCTTATACATTAGCTTCGGCAGTATGAGGCATTTCTTGTGAGTACTCCCTATTTTCAAGATTTTTATTCCAAGTTCGATAGTATGAGTACTCCCTATTGTCAATATTTGCTTATGTTATTGATTCAAATGTGTTTTGATAGGAGTAATTCACTTCACTAGTGAGTTTGTTATGAATTTCTGTATTTGATGCAGATTTAGTATGATGAAATGGAAATTGTGTTTCCAAGAATGCTATCTCTGATGACAAAAAGGACTCGTGGGTATCAAGATCATAAACTTACCAATCTCTCTATCCATAGAGATACACTATAAAAGCACACTGATGTTTATGACTTTCAAACTTATACCCATTAGTACCTTGTTTGCAAGCATAGTATAAGGACCCAAAAATATGGAAATGTAGATAAGAGGGTGGTTGGTCATGGAACACTTCATATGGAGTTTTCCCACATAAAAATTGGCTTGCAGTGCGATTAATAAAGTACCTTGCTTTCATGATGCACGCACCCATAATTCAATGGGAAAAGTTGAAATGGCAAATAGTCAAAATATGCCTTCATAACCGACCTACTAAGTTTCGATGAAGACAAGAAGTTATATGGAAGCTTGAAGACTTGGACATCACAACAAACAACATACCGAAAACTCAAGGTCAACGTCATAAAACTTAGGATTGTTTGTTATATTCTAGAGTCCTAAGATGCTTGCCTAGTATTGACTTTAGGTTAGGTAAACCGAAGATGGAAGTCTCACATAAAGTCTGAAATGAAAATCATATAGGTTGAGGGATCTCATCTACATACATATATATGATAAGTAAGATTCATGCATTTGCATTACCATACATGGCTTTTGTGCATAAAGGAATCAATCATTTCTAAAATCATGTTGCATGCTCTTTCATCATATATGGTGCTTACCATATAGTTAGGAAAAAACATTTTCAAACATATTAATCGATTAACTCATTTGATAATCGATTAAAGCCTTGTTGAAATCCGTTAACCGATTAAAGAAAGGTTTAATCGATTAAAAGGATTTACAATATCTAACCTCCTAGGATTTCTGCTTATTAATGAAATAAGCCAGTTATTAATCGATTAATCCATAACTAAAAAATTGTTTTCAAGAAACACGTTAATCGATTAACGTACCATATAATCGATTAATGTTAGTTGCAATCAGTTATGAACAAAAGCTGTTATTTTAAACAGAACAAATCAATTTTCAAAGTAGAAGATTTCAAACTTTCAATACACAAAGAGAGAGAAAAAAACTCAAGATTCATAAAGCTTAATTTTCAAGGCTATTTTGTTGATCTTTGAGAAATTTTTCTTGCATTCTTTTACGAGAGAGAAAAAGAGAGAGAAAGTCTTTTTCATTGAGCTTTAAATTTCATTCAATTGAAAGACCTTGCGTGATTTCCACATTTAGTTCTTAGGGCTGTCTATGGGAACTTCTGTCAAGGGTTTTAGAGCCGATTCTGAGTCTATATCCGCACAATTTCGTATGCAAAGTAATCTGGCGAATTTTCTATTTTTCGAGGATAATTTTCGTGGTATGTGGTATCACCACAAGTAGATGATTGGTTGTCTTTACAAGGTAGGGAGTCTTGAATCAAGCGATAGTTTCGGCTGAGGCTAGTTTTTGCAAATGGTGTGGTATCCTTGTAGGCGTAGATAGTGGTCAAACCGAGCTTGAAGGCTCAATGGATTCAAGAATGAAGTTTCTGCTAGGGTTATTGGAAGTGTGATTGTAATTGAACATAAATTTCTAATAGTGAAGAAAAATCTCCCAGATCAACCGATAGGCTTGAATGTAGTTTGCAAATGCACCTGCAAATGAACTAGGATAAAAATCCTCGAGCACATTTTCTCTTTCCCTACCTCTTTACAATTCAGTCTTTACTTGCTTTATGAGTTTATTTGCATTCTGTGATTAAGTTG
Source organism: Lupinus angustifolius (assembly GCF_001865875.1). Taxonomy (NCBI): domain Eukaryota; kingdom Viridiplantae; phylum Streptophyta; class Magnoliopsida; order Fabales; family Fabaceae; genus Lupinus; species Lupinus angustifolius. The sequence goes on along the minus strand of NW_017727601.1, from coordinate 2,157 downwards.
TAATTGTTGTTAATCTGTTAATAACCACAAATCAAATTAGGATAGTAAAGATCAGAATTCATCACTGTTTTCAATGCAAGAAAAGTCTGTTTTTCAAAGAACGAACAATCAGGAATATGAGCTATTTGAATGTGTTAACACATGAATATGAACTGTTTTTTATGTTTCCAAATGAATCAATAAATGAAATGTAGAAAAGATTCACTCATATTGTTAATCATTTAATTGCTTTAGAAAAGAATTTTGCTATTGTTGAACTTACTAACAAAGTATTGTGCTATCTTGATAGGAAATGGCAGCCCAAAGTAACGACAATAATGAATTTGAAAGACTTAGACACAATGCCTCTAGAAACTCTCTTCGGCAAACTCCAAGAGCACGAAATGGAGTTGTAATTCTTAACAATGCATGGAGATTCAGACAGAAATAAAAATGAAATCTCTCTAAAAGCTACATCTTCATAATAACAAGAAGATAAAGATGATGAAAATTTCGAGTATGAATTGGATGATGAAATCTTAACTCTCCTAGTTAGAAAATTTGGCAAATTTCTCAAGAAGAAAGGAGGGTTCAAGCGTTTTCAAAAGAAAGAGGCGAGTGATTCAACCAGAAGAGGCAAAGTTTCCAAAGATCGCCTAATTTGCCCTAAGTGTGGCAAACCGGGCCATATGAAATATCAAGGCCCGAATCACCTCAAGAAGGTTGAACATGATAAGAGCCACCCCCTGGACTTTAAATCCAAAAGGCCTACATAGTATAGGATGTACTAGAGGACGAAACAACAACTAGCACATTCGATGAAGAGGATACCGCCAAATTACGCTTGATGACAAATACTCAAGATATTGGCAACACAAGGGATCCGGATGACGCGAGTGAGGTACACTATTATGACTCTTCTTCGTGTTCCAATGAGTCTCCTACTTACAATGAATTGTATAGTACATTTGTTGAGTTACATGAGGAACTAAAGAAACTAGCTAAAGTAAATGTAGATAGGAAACGAGTCATCATGTTGCATGAAAGTATAATAACTCAAATGCAAGAGGAATTGAATGAATTAAAATTAGAAAATGAGACTCTAGATCTTATTTACTCTTCTGCCTCATGTAGTCGCGTCACTAAATTAATTGAGAACCCTATATGTGATATGCTGAAATTTCTGATTTAAAGGATAAATTAGCAAAGTTCACATATAGTAGTTAAAATCCGAACAACCTACTTGATGAATCTAGAAATGTAGGTAATCATGGAGGTCTAGGCTATAAACAAAATAATAGAAGAAAACCATATAGAAGACAAGTAAATATGCTATATTAGAAAATACGGAGTGCCTAGTGGCAAATATATATGGATGCAAAAAGTGCAAGACTCTTTGATTACTAACAAGAAAGGTAGCTTACTTCATCTTGAAGAAACCTATGTTAAGGTAGGCCAAGAACCTTGCAAAAATCAGATTCTTACCTTAACTTAAAGAAAACAACCCAAAAGTGCCAAGCAACAAACAAAAATCCAGTCAGCTAAGCGGTCGAAACATGCAGCTGAGTGGGGAACTAGGTCAGCCAAGCTGCCGAAACAGGCAGCTTAGTGGGGAAACAGGTGGGCTAAGCGGCTGGCGCACCAGAAAAGTGATTTTTTGGTCAAATCATGGAACATCTTACTTTTTCTTTGCTTAAAGTCCAAGAACATGACCTAATGGATGACATAAGGCTATGACAAGAAGGAGGAGAACATGACCTCATGGATGACATAAGGCTATGACAAGAAGGAGGAGGTGTCACCATGCGTGTAACCTAGCCCACCATAGGGGTGAAGTATGGGCCAAAGTTGCTCTTCAAAGGGGCCAAAGTTGCTCTTCAAAGGGGCCAAAGTTGCTCTTCAAAGGGGCCAAAGTTGCTCTTCAAAGGGGCCAAAGTTGCTCTTCAAAGGGGCCAAAGTTGCTCTTCAAAGGGGCCAAAGTTGCTCTTCAAAGGGGCCAAAGGTGAGCAACTTAGCTGCCAAACAAGGCAGTTGAGCATCCAGCACTTTGGCCTATAAAAAGGCACGAAATTCTCATTTGTAAAACATTGTAAATTCATTCTCAATTCTTCCTAGTTGATTCCTCTTCTTTTCCTTTCATTTTAGGTAGCTTTTAGGCTAGTTTTAGAGTAGTTTTTC
>NW_017727600.1:0-35866 GCF_001865875.1 Lupinus angustifolius | reverse complement strand
TGAAAACACCTTTTAATATACAAAAGTGATGAAACTAACTTACTAACTTTTATTTATTGTTATTTACTTTCCACATTTTATTTATTCTTTAATACCAACCTTCCTTAAGGAAGAAGTTTGGTTTGTTAATAAAATGAACTCGAAAGGGAGTAAATAAATAAATGTCACTAAACTTATTATTCTTTTGTTATTTATTTATTTATTTATTTGTATCTAACAACTAACTATTCATCACTTTTATATATTAGAATACCATTAAACCGATGTTGGAATTTATTCCACAAAAATCGAGATGGTATTCAAATGTACTTAATAATTATGTAATAGATAATTGCTTCGATACCATTATACCGACGTTAGAATTTATTCTAACAAAGCCGAAATGGGGCAAAGAATGAATGACTTATTCACATGATTATTAAGAAAGTAAGTTGTAACTGGAATATTTTTGAAACCATTATACCGGCGTTGGAATTTATTTCAACAAAGCTGAGATGACGAACAAAGAATAAAACCGAGTTCTCTTACTTACAAAAGGAACATAACAAAAATTAGAGTATTAATCTTTCAATACTCTAATTGAGAGGAGAAAACTCTACTGTCAGGACGATTTGTTGAGAGGAGAAAACTCTCAACTAAAATAAACACCAAATAACGCTTTCAACACTATGCGACAAAGATGAGCAACGAGATATTCATTCACTAGACAAAATATTGCATGGAACTACTACAAAAGTTCAAGATGGATAAATGTAAAGAAGTGGCAACACCCATGGCATCATCCTGCTATCTCGACAAGGATGAAAAAGGTAAAGCAATAGAGGTAACAAAATATCATGGGATAATTGGTTCATTACTGTATCTAACTGCTAGTCGCCCCGATATAATGTTTAGTGTATGTATGTGTGAAGATACCAAGCCTCTACATACATATATATGATAAGTAAGATTCATGCATTTGCATTAGGCATACATGGCTTTTGTGCATAAAGGAATCAATCATTTCTAAAATCATGTTGCATGCTCTTTCATCATATAGAGTGTTTACCATATAGTTAAGAAAAAACATTTTCAAACATATTAATCGATTAACTCATTTGATAATCGATTAAAGCCTTGTTGAAATCCGTTAATCAATTAAGGAAAGGTGTCATCGATTAAAAGGAGTTACAGTAGCTAACCTCCCAGGATTTCTGCTTATTAATCGATTAAGCCAATTCGGACCTATTCCCAACATTTCTAGATGTAACAAGTAAGATGTTTAAGTTGTGACTACTTTTTGTGAAATTTGCAACTTTATCTTTTAAATTTTTATTCTCTTATTCCAAAAAAGTGCATTTTTCATAAATAGGCATCACATTTAATTTAGAAGAACAATCAAATGAAGAGTTAGCATAGATAAGATCCAAGATTTCATTTTCTAATTTAAGCTCATCAATAAAATTATGCATTTTTCACTAATTTTCTTTTCTTGTTCTAAAATTAACCTTTTCCATCCGCATATTTTTTTATTAACTTTTTAAGTTCTTCATGCATTTCTACATAAGCACGATATAACATGTCATACGTGGGAGAATCACCGGAATTATAATCAGAATCGGAAGAGCTTACCTCACTAGATTCACCTTGCTCACTAATTTGGCAAGATATCTGATTTTGTGCTATAAGGCATAGCTTGGTTGATTCTTCATCTTCCAAGGTGCTAGATGTTGTGTCCTCTTCAGATACATCCCATACAATGTATTCCTTCTTAGTCTTGATGTCCCGAGAGTCTTTCTTCTCATGCTCAACCTTCTTGACATAAGTATTTATGCATGTGCATGTAAGGGATCATGTATTTATTCATGTGCATGTAAATCATGTATGTATGCATGTAAGTCTCATTATTAGTTATGATCATATTTTAGGTTGTGAGACTTCCATTAAGGTTCTCCTATCCTAGACTCTGCCCAATGAAACATCTCAAGACCTAAGATAATAGAAATACTCTTAGCCTTCTAGATATTCTTGAATGCTTGAACTTTGAGTGAACTTTGAGCCTTGACTTTGTTGTTTGTTGATTTGTCCATGTCTTCAAGTTTGTCATTAGACTTTGTCTTCAGTAAAATCCATGTGATGCATGCTTGCATTTATAATTGAACCTTAGTTTGGTTTGTTAGAAATTTATGATTTGTTATTATGTTTGAGCATCTTATGTTTACTACACTTATATTAGCTTTTTATTTCAGGAGTATAAAATAAATGGTCTAATATTGATAATTCATATGACTTCTGAAAACTGATACATGCTTAATGAGTTTATACCTATGTTGGCTCATAAGGGATAATGTAAACCCTATTTGTTAACACATTTGGAATAATTATGGTCCTCAATACACAAAATCACAAAATACTAAGATTATTATTATTTTATCATGTGAAGATCATAAAATTCAAGATCCTTAAAGGTATAGTATTTCATCAATCATAAGGAAAATCTAACATTGGTTTTTACATCCTAAATCAAACATATCGATAATGATAGCTTATAGAATAATAATGTTCGTATCTCTCTTTGTGCATAAGTGAGAAAACAAGGTGATGCAATGTTAAAGAGTGGAGAAAGATTCTTAAGTTTTTGTTGTACCCTTCACCAACCATTTGTATATAAACTCATGTCCTATGGTGAATGAAAATAATTATTGAAAAATGTTTAATAAATAAAAATCTAGTTAAAGCAACAATAATAAACATAATTGCATGAGCATGTTTTATGTTTGAGTCCCTTCAACAACACTTTTCATTTTAATTTTTCAATCTGTAAAAACATTTGATGAGAAAATATAAAAATATATCATAGGTAGGATCCTAATCTTGAACCGAGTCACCTAACATGTAACGTTGTGAGCACTGGGTCATGGAACAATGTAATGTTTATCATACATGATTATTTACCTTTAACCATTTCATAAATTTGAAAATCTCTTAAAATTCCCTAATATTTTCAATATAAATCCGAATATTATTATTTTGAAAATCGAATGCTTTCAGAGAAATGAATCTTGTGGGTTTGAACATTTTAGTAGTAAGTTATGGGTATCACTCATCATCAAATAAATTGGGATACAATCTTTGAACCTAAAACTCATTAGAACAAAAGTGCACGACTTAGACATGAAATTTTGATAATGTTGAACGACGTGATAATGTGACACATTTGGTAAGATTTTGTGTCATGTATCCTCCTTTTTTGATAGCTTATAGAGTGAACCCCAACTTTAAGAAGGGAACTCACTTCACTTTTCATATGGGTATAATTTAACAAAAGTTCACCATTTTCCTTTATGTTCTTATGGTTTCCAAGTATTTTTAAGACATGGGAAGTATCTTTGAGTTAAGTAGTTGCAATTACTTTTATAGTATACTTTGGACCATTGAACTCAAGATGTGATGCTACTTAAGTATGATTTAAGTTTTCAGGTGATCGTTTAGATATGAGCTTATGTCTTTTTCACCAAAACTATAGATATTGCTCCATTTTCGTCATAGGATCTAAAATAATTCTTTTTGTTTTCATCTAAATTATAAATATTACTCCATTTTAAATCAAATCTATTACACAAGTATGTCTTTGAACAATGTGCATGTGTTTTCCATTATATACTTGGCTATAGGCCTTTCATAGTGTTGACTGGCTATGACAGTGTATAGTTATTGGTGTCATTGACTTTGATAAAATGGATATCTCGTTCAAAAATTTCCTAAGCAATTTTATAAAACGAGGCGGGGCGGGGTCGGGTTTACATATACCCAAACCCGAACCCGAAATTCAAAACCCGAACCCAAACCCGAACCCAAACTCAACGGGGTTGAAAATAAAACTACCATCCCCGAACCCGAAAAAAAACCCGTAAATGATAAAGTGTTAAGGAAAATATGATATTATTTTCGTGTAATTTTACTCTAACATTTCTATTTTCTCTTGTATTATTTCATTTCTTTTATGTTTGAAGATCCAATAGTATATAAAGTAACATTAGAGATTAAAAACAAATGGCAAATGATAGAAATTTCAATTTTAAATTGAATTACCTTACTTCGGGGCGGGTTGGGGTTGGGGTCTTTGCTATACCAAACCCGAACCCGAACCCGAAATTTAAACCCGGGTAAAACCCGAACCCAATCACATCGGGTTTTCCCCGTTAAATTCGGGTTCGGTTCGGACGGGTACCCACGGGTTCGGTTTTTATTGCCATCCCTAGATGCTATGAATTATAAAGCTATGGTAGGGTCACCAACACATTTATTTTTCGGATTCTCAAGAAATAGCACTACACCAAATGCCAAGACCTAACCTCTCGTTGAAGCACAAACTTCTATGTATGTCAGCCAAATAGTATTCATGTAGCCTTCTAATACCAAAGGATACCCATCATACTTCAAACTTTAGTTCATTGCCGCCTTTTAATATTTTAATACTCTTTGGACAATGTGCTAGCTGTTGTTGCTTAGATTACTTGTTTATCTAATTGGTTTAGGGACAACATATGCAAGTACATGTCATTGCATATGTTAAGCATCCAATTAATTTTGAATATTCAAGTTATACATGACAACCATTACTTGCTACTAAATATGAGTTATGATCAAAGAGAGTAACAATGATCAAAGTTTTTAACACCTTTTCTATAGAGTGGAATTAGAGCCAACCTATATTCTCACTAATCTTAATATTCTAATCTCAAGTATCACATCAGCTTTTCCTAAGTCTTTTATGTCAAAGTTACTAAAGAGAAAACTCTTTTTTTTCCTTATCTCATCTAGATCAGTACCCAAAATTAACTTATCATCAACATGTAAAACAAATCAATATATCAATTCCATTATAAAAACTACTATAAATTCGTTAATCTGATTCATTTATTTTATATCTACTAGTTAGCATAATTTGGTCAAGTTTTTTATGCCACTCTGTAGGATCTTGTGTTCTTTAGTACAACAATTTATTCAATTTACACCAAATTTTGTGACCATTAACCATAAACCATGTAGATTACGTCATATTTACCTCTTCATCAAATTCCCCAATGAGGAATATTGTTTTTAAATCTATGCGATGGATGACAAACTTATAGATGGATGTGAATGCCAATGACATTCCAATCCAAGCAATTCTTATCACATGTGCATATCCATCAAAATAGTCGATGCCTTTTTGTTGGTATAAAACCCTTAGAAACTAACTCAGACTTAAACTTATCTATGGTTATATACTTTCATTTCAATATTAAAATCCATTTACATCCTATTCGTTTTGAACTGAATGAGAGGTCTACTAATTTTTGCATTTTTATTCTCCATTATTTAGTCCATTTCCTCATGTATAACATCTTTCTAGACAGCGACGTCTTGTGACTTTATTGTCTCTTCAAAAGCTTCTTGACCACTACCAAATATTATAATAACACTTATATCCCGTAAAGTGTGTCATTTATGTATCACTTATTATGATTGGTTAAAGAATATTCATTTATTAAATTTTTAATTTAAATATATTTTTTCAACCAATCAGAACAAATAACATATAGAATGACACATTTTATAGGACAAAAGATATACTCTCATATATTATAACATATTGGTCCATAATTCTCCATAGACTCTCTTGCTCCTTCCATAATGAACATGAAAATGTGTGATTTGTAAGTTTTCTTTTTCCTAACTCTTGGACTTCTTCTAAGTTTCAAACTTTTTAAATTATCATTATTGAATGAGTAATGTTATATCATTTTACTAAATTATCCTACTAATCTTCATATCCACAAAAATATAACATATGATACTAGAAAATCAATCATCAATAAATAAGGTATCACCTTTTGACATATATCACTTTAGTGTGGGTAGGAGGATTAATAAAAGAATTTAGTAGGAGGATATATTATTTTCTTTATTAAATAAATTAGTTTCTATGTGCTTTCTTATTAATATTACTAATGTCCCTTGTAATTAAATTGAGTTAAACCTATCTTCTTGAAGATGAAATATGTAGGCTCAACTAATGTATTTACATGATATGAGTCATTAGACTCAATAACCATGAACTTATATACTTTAATACTCTTAAACCATTTAATAAATGTCTCATGTTAAAATTATACTCCTATTTTAAATATCTTGAATTTGAGTTAGGATCCTCTTTATTAATGAAGACGCAAATGATCACTTTTATATTTATATAGAAGTAAAAATGTTATCTCATTATATCTAAAGGATAAAATTGTCAAATCATATTATATTTTTTCTCTTATTTTGAGTGTACTTACCTCTTCATTAATAGAGAAGATCCTAATACCTTGAATTTATCTGAACTTCATCATTTAAATGCATTACATATGCATATCAATATCTAGTTCAATCATCTATAAATGTCACAAAATATATTTTACCACATATGATATGCAAACCTTCTAAATTACAAACACTAGAATGAATTAAATCCAACATTTTAGAATTTCTTCCAAGCCCATCAAAAAGAAAGTTTAATCATCTTAGTGTGCATACAAGTTTTGCATACATAATGCCATATGAAGTTTTACTTGTTTTAGAAATTAAATATGAATTCATCATTTTATCCATTTTTCTAAAATTAATATGTCCGCCATAACTTACAATACTCACAATATATGAAGGTTACATCCATTATCATTAATTATATTAAGTTTAAACATATTCTCACAAACATATATTTTTCCTACAAACATTTCTGTCATAGAGAGAATAATTTTGCCTCCCTCAAATACAGATTTAAAATGGTTCTTATTAAGTAAAGATACTAAAATTAATTTTTCCTAATATTTGGTACATGACAAATATACGTAAGTGGCTACTTTTCCCAAAATGAATTATAGCTCTATAATTTCTTTGCCTTTAACGTGATGCATTTCCCATATATAGAGCATTTCTATCTTCTTCATTAATTGTCTTGAAGAGATCCTTCTTCTTTTTCCTCTGGTTTTGGTGTGTTCATCACATATACCACCTTCAATGTTGTAAGAAGGAAGTGTCTCTCCTTTTGCCAATGTTGAAAATTTCCATCTTCAAACCTTTTGAGTTTCATAAGTCAAAAGTCATCTCCTTCAAACCTTTAGGATTGATTCACCCACACTAATCTCGTTCTTAGATTGGACGCAATAGGTGTACTCACTGAACCCATTCAGGATACATGAAAACTTTGGTTTGGTTTTTACACTCAAGCACATGAACAAATTTAGTTTATAGACTAATAGTCTCCTTAACTCTCTATGTAAAAGTGAGAAAAGAATGTGATTTAGAATTGAAGAATAGAGAGATTCTGAAGTAAACAAATTTGTGAGCTTCATACAAGCAGGTTTTAATTACAGACTAACTCATGCCACTTGGTAAAAGAAAATAAATTTTCAAAAAAGTTTATCAATCACCAAAAATTTGGTTTAAGTTGCAATAACAAATATAAAATGACAATACATAATGAATCTCTTAAACAACACGGTTGTTTATCTTTAACAGTTTTGTAATCTTGAAAATCTCTCCGAAATATATTGATATTTACAAAATGATAGTATATTTTTATTTTATTTTTGTATGCACTGCAAGATAAAAACATGTATATTAGTGACATTATCTTGAATGTTGGTAAGTTTTGTCTTTTATAAAACAAATAGTAAAGGATGTCATTATAACCAATCTATTAAGTTTTGATGAAGACAAGGTCTTATATGGAAGCTTGAAGATTTGGACATATCAACAATTAACATACCGAAAACTCAAGGTCAACGTCATAGAACTTAGGATTGTTTTTTATATTCTAGAGTCCTAAGATGCTTGCCTAGTATTAAGTTTTAGGATAGGTAAACTCAAGATGAAAGTGTGTCACAAAAAGTCTAAAATGAAAATCATATATGATGAGGCATAACATCTACATATATATATATATATATATAATAAGTAAGTTTCATGCATTTGCATTAAGCATACATGATTTTGTGCCTAAAGGATTTAATCATTTCTAAAATCATGTTGCATGCCCATTCATCATATAAGGTGTTTACCATATAGTTAGGACAAACCATTTTTAAACAATATTAATCGATTAACTGATTTGATAATCGATTAAGTCCTGGTGAAATCCGTTAATCGATTAAGGAAAGACATAATCGATTAAATGGAGTTACAGTAACTATCCTCCAAGAATTCCTGCTTATTAATCGATTAAGCAAGTTTTTAATCGATTAAGCCATAACTGAAAATCTGTTTTCAAGAAACACGTTAATCGATTAACTTGTCATTTTATCAATTAATATCAGTTGAGTCAGTTATGAACAAAATCTGTTATTTTGAAACATAATAAATCAGTTTTAAGAGAAGCTTTACACACTTTCAATTAACAACAAAAAATTATAGAAAAGAAAGAAAAACTCAAGATTCATTGTGCTTAAGTTTTCGAAGCTATCTTGTTGATTCTTTGAAGTTTTTCTTGCATACATTCTCAAGAGAGAAAAAAAGAGAGAAAAAAGAGAAAGTCCTTTTCCATTGTGCCAAACATTTTTCTATTAAGTTGAAAGACCTTGCATGATTTCTACATCTAGTTCTTAGGGTTGTATGTGAGATCTTGTGTCAAGAGTCATAGAGCCGAATTTAGAGTTTATATCCGCACAATCTTGTGTACAAAGTAGCTCGCCAAATTTATGTAAATTGAGGATAATTCTCGTGGTGTATGGTATCATCATAAGTTGAGAATCAATAGTCTTCACAAGGCTGTGAGTCTTGATTCGAGCGATAGTTTCGGGTTGGGCCAAATTGCGCGAACGGTGTGGTATCCAAGTAGCCGTAGATAGAGGTCAAACCGAGCTTGGTGGCTCAACGGTTTCAAGAAAGAAGTTTATGCTAGGATAATTGGAAGTGTGATTGTAATTGAATAACATTTTTAATAGTGAAGAAAAATCTCCCAAATCAACCAGGAGGCCTGGATGTAGTTTGCAAGTGGACCCGCAAAACAAATCAGGATAAAATCCTCGAGCACATTTTCTCTTTTCCTATCTCTTTATGTTTCTGTCTTTACTTGTTTTTTGAGTTCATTTGCATTTTGTGATTAATTGTTAATTAGTGTTAATCTGTTGATAATCACGAATCAATATTAGGATAGTAAAGATCAAGATTCATCACTGTTTTTCAAAGCAAGAAAACTATTTTTCAAAGAGTATAATCGATTAACGTACTGACCATAATCGATTAAGAGAACTGTCTTTAATCGATTAACCATGTTGATAATCGATTAATTGCAACAACTTTATATTCTGCGCAAATATTAGAAAAACAAGATTAGTGATCCACTACATTTATTCACCTCATTCTTACCTTAATGGTACCTATCAACATTCTCTTCAACATCAAAAAACATAACCTCTTTGAAGTGTAAATATTTCATCAACCAACACAACTATGCATAAATACAGTTCCATAAAGGCATAAACCCAAGACACTCTTTCACCAATAATGAATCTTTTGTGATTTAAGTTTTAATTCATTGTACATGACCAATTTTTTTTTTGGAAATCCTTAAACATAAATCCATAAACCAAATAAAAAATCTTAAATTTAAGATGAAAGCCATAAAAATAACAATAAACCTCTGAAAGATAAACAAGAGTCCAATCTTCCCCAATGATATTTTTTCAAAATGGAGCCACTTCACTTCTAGAGAAAAAGAGGCCAGAAGGACTCCCATTAGGTAGCAAAGCCAACCTTACAACACTTTCAGCACCATCATCAACAGTCAAATAACCAGTATGGTTGTTGAAATCTGTTTTAACATAGCCAGGGCAAACAGCATTGATGCAAAAAGATGGGTACTTCTGGGAAATAATCCTTGTGTAGGCATTCAAAGCAACTTTGGATACTTTATATGCTGGAAAAAGAGTGGGCCAGCCTTTGGCTTCCAATAAATTCTTATTGAAGTCTTCTAGGAACTGACTCAAAATCTCATCAAGTTTTTCCTCTGTTAGGCTTTCAATATTATTTAAGACTCCTTTAGCCCATCCATTTGGTAAAATCTGCATCAGCATGAGCAACAAACGTTATTCTCAATTTCCCAAGTACAACTATATATTACAATGATGGAGGTTTTGGCCGTCTTCGTAACGATATGGTTACGATAAAGTACCTCCAAAATCCCCCAGCTGGAAGAAACATTAACAATCCTTGGTGAGTCTGACAATTTTAGAAGTGGAATAAGTGCTTCACACATGCCTTTGGAACCATAGTAGTTTGCTGCAATACATGCTGCTACAGATTCATAAGTTGAAGTTGTGATTTTGTTCCAATCAATGTTTGCACCCTCTACCTGTAGCAATTAACTTTCTATTTACTCATGAAGTTACTGTTAAATATGTTCCAAGTAATCCAATGATATATAAAATTAATATTACAAAAAAAAAAAAATCAATGAAAGTAATGTTAGAAACAATTTGGATGGTTCAATTGGACTATGTGGAATTCCTGCAGGTTGGAAACTTATCTCAAATTCTACTTTAAAAACTTCGAGGATATAATGTCATATTCATAGTTCTTACTCTTGACTTTTGAGGGAACAAATTTGGTCGCAATCTTCCCAAATATGCTGAAATCTCTCCCTTTTTTGATACAGAAAATATGAATATATCATGTATGTTTTATGCCTACTCAAACTAGAATGTTGAATACCAATATGATGTTGAGCTAATAGTATAACGTCTAGCTGTATTCTAAAAAAACAAAAGAAGCTACACTTGTTGAAAGGAGATGTAACCAAAAATGATTAGTTCGTGGTAGGGTGAGGAGATAAAGTGAAAACTACCTCTGTTTGGGGATGAGACGAAGAAAATAAATATAAATGGCTCAGAAAACATACCCCAGCAGTAATTGAAGGTTCCAAACCTTCTCCTTTAACAACTACTCCATTTACTCCTGCATTATTCACCTACACCAAATTCAATCATTTATACTATTCATTCCAAATGGGTGTTTAAAAAGGAGAATAATAAATTAACAGCAGAAAGAAGAGTTGGTATGAGAAAATAAAATGTGTGCTTTGGGCTGTATCACCAACTGACAGTGTTTATAGGCGAAAATGAAGGAAAGACAAGAAAAGCTTGCAAAAAATTGTTATAACTTGTATTGGGCACAATAAAAAACATGACAAAAATGAGGCAGATGATGTTAGTTCTTTTTTGCAAGTATGAGATAATATTAGGTTTTATAATTATATATCTACTTTAAAGATAATAAAAAAGATGTTTTTGGATATGGTCCATTTTTGGAGAAGATGAATCCTTATCCCATTATCAAAGTGTGAGGAAAATTAATAAAATGTTTGCTCTCTATTATAGGTAATATATGTGTTCCTCTCTTCAGAATTTTTTTTTGCCTTTGAGTGAGTAAGGCCTTGGAAAGAGCAAAACAAATCAAAGGTGTTCAGCGTTCTCCAGTATTGTAACGGCTGAAAGTATGTAACATGATATTTTCACTTATGCTATTGATCTAAATGTGTTGTATATTTTTTTTTATGTTCCTAAGGGTTGTCTCACTTTTTTAGGTAATGAACTAATTTCTTTTGGGATGTGTGAATATCCCTCTTAACAAGTGTCATGCATATTAATCGAATCATTGACTTTTTGGTTATCATGTAATTTAACGAGACCTTACATCACTAGACCAATTTTATTAGTAAATGTGTTGTATATGTGTTAACATGATGAGATCATACATCATGTGATCTTTTCCCTTTCTCCTATTGATGTAAATATATCATATATGTATTGACATATTTAGATCAAGATTTTATTATATGAATTTACCTTTCGTATCAGAATCATGTTTTCCTCTGCTTATAGTAATTCATTCATATTTACCCATGTCTTTGAATATATCATCACTGAGAGTGGCCATAACTTCATTAATTAATTAAAATTATGGAGTTTTTAAAACATTTGCAATAAATCATACATAATGTAATGAGATCTACTTTGTTCTGAGGATGAAACTTTGGATGTCTTTAAAAAAATTAAGCCTGAAGTAGAGAAGTATGGAAAACAAATTAAAATTGTGAGATTTAATAGGTGTGGAAAGTATTATGGTAGATATATGAAGAAGGGACAAACATCTAATCCATTTGTGAAGTTTCTTCAAGAACATGAGATTGTTGTCCAACTATGTCTAGTTCTTCTGATCACAATGGTGTGGCAAAAATTTTTTTGATGGATATGACAAGAAGTATGAGGAGTAATATTAAACTTCCTTAATTGTTGTGGATTAAAGCACTAAAGACAACAACATATATATTAAATCGAGTTCCAACCAGAGTTGTATCGAAGATGCCTTCGAGTTATTCAAAGGTTGGAAACCAAGTTTACGACATATACACATTTGGGAATGCTCGTTTAAAATGAGAGTTTATAACCCACATGAAAAGAAGCTAGAATAGAGGATTATTAATGGCTATTTCATTGGATATGTTGAAAAGTCCAAAGGCTATAGATTTTGTTGTCCAACACATAACACTAGGATTGTGGAATCAATAAATTCAAAGTTCATGGTGAATGACTTGATCATTGGGAGTGACCAAATTCAAGATATTGCTTGTGAAAGCGATCACATTGAGCTTCAACCTTATGAACTAAGTGATAGATTGATTGTCGTACACACTCCTCAATTACAAACAAGTGTTAGACAACTAATAGTTGAAATTCCACAAATACTTAGAAATGATCATGCATATCCAGTTGTTAATGAAGGACAAGATAACAATGTTTCACAACCTATTGACGAGCCAGTTGAACAACAAGTTGCTCAAGAAGATAATGAGGCAATGTTAAGATCTACCAGAGTCAAAAGGCCACCACTTCCTAGTGATTTTTAGTGTATCTACAAGAATCACACTATAACATAGGAGCCAAAAATGATCCTGATAAGCCATGAGTATGGATCAATGTCATGAAATATGAGATGAATTATATGTCATCTAACAAAGCCTGAAATCTCATTGAGTTGCATAGTGGTGAAAATGTCATTGGACGTGAATGGGTCATTAAAGCTTAGAAATACTCACAAGGAAAAATTAAGAGATATAAGGTAAGAACTACCGTCAAAGGGTTCACTCGAAGAGAAGGAATAGACTAGACAAAGACATTTTTCTCTTGTATCCAAAAAGGACTCTCAACGGTTACCTAGAGGAAAATGATTACATGAAACAACCTGAAGGATTCTGCTTTACTGAAGGTGAACTCTTAGTTTGCAATGTTAATAAGTCCATCTATAGATTGAAGCAAACATCATGTCAATGGTATCTTGAATTTCAATAAATGACCACTTCATTTGATTTTGAAGAGAACACCATGGATGGATGTATATACCAGAAGATCAATGTAAGTAATTTTTTTTCTTGTATTATATGTAGATGATGTTTTGATTCAACTAATGATAAGCGTATTCTATATGAGGTGAAATAGTTTCTTTAAAAAAAATGATATGAAAGATATGGGAGAGGTAGCCTATGGCATTGACATTAAGACCAATAAAGAAAGATCTAGAGGCATTTTGGATTTGTCTTAAAATACCATATCAACAAGGTTTTAGATAGATTTAACATGAAGAACTGTTCACCAAGTGTATCTTCCATTATGAAGGGAGACAAACTTGATTTGAGTCAATGTCCCAAAATTGATTTTGAGCTAGAGAGATAGAATATCCAATATGCTTCAACTGTTGGAAGTCTTATGCATGCTCAGGTTAGTACCAGAGCTGATATTGCATATGTTGTTGGAGTTTTTTGAAGATATCAGAGTAATCTAGGCATTGACCATTGGAGAGCTTCAAAGAAGATAATAAGATATCTTTATGGAACAAAGAATTTCATGCTCATGTACAAATGAACTGAGAATTTGGAAGTAATTGGTTACTGGGATTCAAATTATGTTTAGTGCATTAATACTCATAAATAGAAATTCCATTATATTTTTATGCTAGCTAATGAGGTCGTGTCTTGGAGAAGTGCAAAGCAAACCTTGACTGCCACTTTCACTAAAGAAGTAGAGTTTGTTTCTTGTTTTGAAGATACCTCGCATGTGGTATAGTTGAAAAGTTTCATATATGAGCTTAGAGTTGTAGACTTTATTTCTAGGTCATTGAAGTTTTACTATGATAACTCAATTGATGTATTTATAGCTAAGAACAAAAGTGGAATTTGAAATAACTCAATTCATGTTAAGGATCAGAAAAGTGGTCATTGAACATGTCAGCACTAAATTGATGATTGTCGATCCTTTGACTAAAGGCTGTCACCAAAATGTACAATAACTAATACAAATTATAGAGTTGCATAATGTTAAATTATAGATCACATCACGTGATATTACTATAATATTGCAGTAACTGACACAAATGCATAACTCTATATTTATAGTGTGACACCGAATTACAATGACGCAGTCTCATCGAGCTATAATGCAACCACACGAGCCACATTTGAGTTGCATCAAAATTTAAAATATTTTTTAATCACAAAAAATTTACACCGTGATCATAATCCGTATTGTAATGACCAAAATAACCATAATCACAATCATAACCATAATTTACACTGTGACCATAATTGTAACATAACCGTAATTTAAAATGTTAAGTAGTAATTATCAACTATAATTATAGTTATATAGTTGAGTCATATTTTAAGTTGATAAATATGCTAAACTTTTATGAATGTGGCTCATATCCACCTAAATGTGAAGTTTAGTGATACATACCAAGATATCTAGTTTTCCAAATTGGATCCTGATAAAGTCTTCAATTGACCTTATACTTGCAGGATCAGTCACATCAAGCTGATGAAAAACCACATGGCCAGGAAGGTGAAGCTGTTTCAGTTTCTCAATAGCTTCCAGACCATTCTTTTCATCTCTTGCTGTTACAACCACAGTGATTCCATTAGAAGCCAATTGCTTGCTTATTGCAAATCCAATGCCCTTATTTGCTCCTGTCACAACTGCATATCTACAAAACCATTTCAAAACAGTTATGGAAGAGGAGGATATGTATGGTGAAAATTGAAGAGAAAAGGAAAGCAGAAGTACCTTTTTGTTCCTTCTGCCATTGTATTTGAAAGAAATATCAGGATACTATTTTGAGGAGGGAACGAATGATGATTTCAGAGTTGATAGTTTGTTACATATATAGGGAAACTAGCGTAGACAAACTTAAATATAAACAATTTTTTTGATACATAAATATACACAGTTAAGTATATTAGAAAACTTGAATTTTAATAAATAAATTTCCATAAATTTTTTGTAAACAATTTTATTTTCTAAAATATATAAAAGTATTGCGTGAAAGTTATTTTACAGTTAATGGCGCTTTTCTATCATAAGGAAGGAACAAGTCATATTCAAATTTAATTTGAATTGATTTTCAATTTTATAATCTCTTTCCTGCTTACTAGTAAACGTCAACTGACAAATTAAGTTTGAATTGTTTTTCAGTTTTATAGTTTATTTCACACTATCTTAACATTGGGATAGTTAACCCATATAATAAACTTTACTGTAGCCTCCCACATATTGAAATCATTATTTTATAAAAATATGTGGGCATGAAAGTGATCGTACATCTAATTACTTGTTCTATCATAAGGAAGGGACAGAGTCAAATTCAAATACAAATTGGATTCGAATAAATTTACAACTTTATAATCTATTTCCTATGTTTACTAGTAAAAGTCAAATGACAACTTAAGTTCGAATTGCTTTTGAGTTTTATAGCTTATTCCCCACAATAAACTGGGGTAGCTAATCAATATAATAATATTTAGATGATGATTGAATATATAAATAAATGGACTCAATGTTTTAATTTTCAATGATGTATTGTTTATATACGCAAAATCATTTCTAAAATATCACAATCTCTAATAATTCTAACAAAACAAATCTAAATAAATGTATTTACATATCACATTTAAATTTGATTTTAGGATAATAATAACCTTATTAATTTGTTTACATATTCACTTCAGATTTGATTTGCATTTAGGATAATAATAACCAATTCCGTTATCAATCTGTTAATAAGGATTTGGTTTGTTACGACATTACCCCCTTTAGTAGGAGCATGGGGATTCAGAATGCTCAACATGTTGAAGAAACATTGAAACTATGGTTTTCCCAAAGCTTTGGTGAAGATATCTGCGAGTTGAACAGTAGTAGAAAGATAGGTAGGAATAATATTATGGCGGAAGACATCATTACGAACAAAATGACAATCATCTTCTATGTGCTTTGTACTTTCACGAAACACCGGATTTTTAGCGATGTGCAAGGCCGCTTAACTATCATAATGAAAAATCATAGGTTTGGTATGAGTGATACCAAGGTTGGAAAGAATCTCTTTTAACCATTTGAGTTCACATGTAGTATTTGTCATGGACCGATACTCAATTGCATCTGATGATCGAGAAATAATAAGTTGTTTCTTTGTTTTCCAAGAGATAGGGGACTGACCAAGCTGAACAAACAACCAATGATGGAGCAACGCGTAAGTGGATAGCTAGCACAATCGGAGTTGCACCATCCATGAAGTTGAAGATCACATTTGCGAGAAAGCAATATGCCTTGACCGGGTTTGCCCTTGAGAAAACGAACCACTATGAGGGCAACTTCCAAGTGCTCAATTCATGGTTCCTGCACAATCTGAGATAGCGTGTGAACGCTGAACGAAAGCTCTGGACATGTAAAACATAGGTAAATCAACCGCCCAACCAATCGACGATAATGTTCGAGGTTGGAAAGAAGAGTTCCAGTAGCAACAGGTAGATGATAATGTTGTTCTAACGGGGTGCTTGCAGGTTTTGTATCAATGAGGTCAGCTTCAGAAATAATATCGTGGGTGTACTTACGCTGAAAGACAAAAATACCCGTAGGATTGTGAACAACCACAATACCTAGAAAATATTTCAGTGTGCCAAGATCTTTCATATGGAAGCATTTGTTGAGGTGAGTTTTAAACCATTTGATGGTTAAGGAATCATTATGGTAATGATTAGATCATCGACATAAACAAGAACAACAATTTAAACCCACTTTTGATGTAAGGGGAACAAAGAATAATCAAGACATGATTTCTTAAATCCATAAGATACAAGTGCATAAGACAATTTATCGAACTAGCAACGTGGAGCTTGGTTTAGGCTGTATAATGATTTTTGGAGTTTACACACCATGTGTGGGCCAGAAACAAAAAACAAGGAGACATGCGAATTAACACTTCATCATGGAGATTTCCGTACAAAAATGTAATGTGTATGTCCATTTGATGAAGTTCCCAAGATTTGGCTGCTGCAGTACCACTACAAGAACAATTTGCATTGTTACCATTTTTGTGATAGGAGTAAATATTTCAGTTTAGTTGATGTCTTTCTTTTGATGATTTCTGTGTACAACTAAACGAGCTTTAAATTTCGATACACTCACTTGAATTAGAAAACCCTTCACCGTTATCAATGGCGAAAGGGATGTAAAGCCATAGTCCTTATAGAATGATGAAGACAAAAAAAAAGTGCAATACAATCTCAAAGCAAATAACATCCTTAGTTTAGCACTTGGAATTGAGAATTCTTCAGAGTGTCAAACTACAAATCTGCCAAAGAAATGTGGGATACTCTAGAGACTACACTCGAAGGAACTGAGGAGGTCAAAAGTTCGAGACTCAATACTCTCTCCCAAGAATAGGAAATGTTTCGTATGAAGCCTGAAGAGAAGATACTTGATCTTCAAAAGAGATTTACTCACCTTACAAACCATTTGATTGCACTTGGAAAAGTATTGTCAAATTTAACTTGAAAGTTCTAAGATCTCTCTCAAGAGAATGGCAACCCAAAGTGACAGCCATTTTAGAAAAGAAAAACTTATCTAAAATGTCATTGGCTGAACTATCTGGAATGTTGAAAGAGCATGAGTTGGAATTGATCCAACTTGAACAACATGAAAAGTAAGAGAAGAAGAGAAAGAATATTTCTCTCAAAGATAAAGCAGAGACATATGAATCCTCAGAAGATGAATCAGAAAAAGTGGAAAAAGAAGACTTGAGCATGCTGGTGAAAAAGTTCAGTAAATTCCTGAAAAGGAATAAAAATGGCAAGGCTGTACAACTCAAAAGATTCACCAGAAGCAATGATGTCTCCATTTCCAATCAAAACTTCAATTGTTTTGAATGTGGAAAACCTAGTCACATGAATATGGATTGTACTACTTTAAAGAACTATCCCTTCATGGAAAAATTTGAAAAGAAGACCGGTACACAGACTTATATTGCATGGGAGGATAATGACTCAAGTTCCACTTCAGAACTAGAAGAGTAAGGTAATCTCTCTAATGGCGTCTCATCACTCTGATGAAATAAGTGAAACTGAACTTTTTAATAAGCCATCTTTTTCTGATTTACAAGATGTTTTCAATGAATTGCATAGTGAACACGTCAAACTCACTAAAATTTATTTCAAAATAAAAACTTGAGATTGACGCATTCCGCAATATACCTTCTTCTTCTTGTCCAAATTGTATTACTCTTGAAAGTAAAATTTCTACTTTGAGTCTACAACTCAAAAATCTTAATAAGAGTAGTACAAAATTGGATGATATGCTAAAAAATTGAAGACACTCCACTAACCGTAGAGGTCTTGGTTTCTCCCAACCTTCTTCTCTTAAGAAAAAGGAGGTGTCTAAGAAAACTATCTTTCAAAAGCAAATTATTCATACTCATCATATTGCTAAATTTAAATCAAGGATACAAATGCATCTATCCAATTATACTTATTGTCTAAATCATTTTCATACCTATAATATTTGCAAAATTAGAACATACGGTATTTATTCCCTTAGGACATTTTAAATGGATAGAGAAAGGTACTAACCATGTAGGGCCCAAACTGAATTGGGTACCTAATATTACTTAAATTGTTTTGGAAGAGTATTTGGGAGCCGCCAACGACTTAGGGTATTTGGATCGCGACTGCTCAAAACACATGAAGAGCGATAATGGAAAGTTCTTTGTCCTTACTCCAAGGGACAAAGGCTATGTCACATATGGTGATAATAACAAAGGAAAGATCATTGGAGTTGGTAGAGTCGAGAAGCCGCCTTCTACTACAATAGAAAGTAGCGATCTAGCATTCTAGGATTTCGCTTTTTATTGTTGTTGCAATTTTAGAACTGATGTTATTGCTGTTTTTACTTGTTCTTTTGATATTGTTTACGAACATATTGCTATTTGCTAATTTCTATGTATGAATTTATTAATTACTATTATGAATGTTATGCTTTGATTCGGTTGATTACTATCTAGCATTACCCGAAATTCATAGTATTATGCAAAAATTATGACTTTGGCTTGTTTATAAGTCAACATATCTTGTTACCATTGTATATATATATATATATATATTGTATTTGACAAAACTAGCTTTTATTCTTTTTGGTAATGTCAAAAGGGGGAGAAAAGTTGAAGTTGTATTTTTTTGTCAAATTATTTCAGGCACATTCAATAAAACTATGGGGGGTATACAAGATAGGGGGAGCATATTCGAACTTTTAACAAAGTTATATCCTCTACATATGTTGAACCTTAAAAAAGTTAAAGATCTCAATTTTCAAATGGTATTGGTTTGTCATCATCAAAATAGGGGAGATTGTGAAGAAGATCTTGTTCCTGACCTTGACACGATTGTGATGAAGACACCAAGATAAAAAAAAGAAGAAAATGAAGACGACCATGAAGACATAGAAGACTCAAGCTTCAAGAAAGTTATAAATTAAGTCTTAATATAGGTACTTCTATCCCTAAACTCACTTTAAATATTTAGTTGCAATGCTCAAAGAAGGAAAATATTTTTTAAAGAATTGGATATGTCTATAATTCAAAGTCAAATTGCTAAGTAATGAGTTACTTGACCTAGTTAACAGATTACCAAAACTAGGTAACAAGTTACTTGAACTTTGAGGCAGTTGGTAATAGGTTATTGGAACTACATAACATTTTACCTGACTGAGAAAACAGTTACAAAGCAAAACTGACTATTGCGACCGATTAATTCAATGTAATAATCGATTACCACATTGGACTTAAATTTTAAGCAATCAATTACCTTCCCGTGACAATCGATTACACAGAGCTATTGAAATCATATTTTCAAATTCAAATGAACAAGTTTCATCCAAAGTGAATATGTTTCATTCCAATCGTGTCTCCTCTTCATGGAAGGTTAGCATGGCTGATTGGAAGACTATTTAAAGGTATTGAGACATCTAAGTTCAACACTACCATAACACACAGAAAGTATTCACAATCACTCAAAACTTTCAAACACTTAATAAACAAATTTTCAGCACATTTTTCTTAAGCAACTTTGTTTCTAAACTTTCATACTTTTTGAAGTTTCTTGATAAAGTGTGAAGTGTTCTAAACTTATGGAAGATTAAGAGCATTGTTTACTGTGTATTTATATTGTGAGATCAAGGTTTGCAAGTTATAGATTTGTTCAAAACTTGTAAAGGCAATCCAAAGCTAGTATTGAAATTCTTCATCTTGTTGTAAACTTTTTGACACAAAGGTGTGTTTAGAAGGGGAAAGGAGTTCACTTGAAAAGGGAATTTTCAAGGGTAGATATATTGTGAGTGTGTAAGGTACAAAAATATCGGGGAGAGAAATTGTAATTGCAACTCAAATTATTTAGTGGAAAAATCTCTTGTGTGGCAAGAGTAATGTAACCTTTTGTGGAGAAGAAGGTGAACTTGTATAAAAACCCTTTGTGTACTCTTCTTGAAACTCATTCTTGACATTTAGTTTTTGATTTACTCGGTTGAATGTTGAATTCTGCATAAATAATTCGCTGCACTTACACTTTGATATCATAGCAGAAAAGTCAGTCATATTCTCCCAAAAACTAATTCACCCTCCTCTTAGTTGGCAACTTGAACTTAAATAGGTGCATTAGTAATTTTTTCCGTAAGCCTCTTATAGGCTTCTTCCTGTTTTCCCCCATTTAAAACCAACATTATTTTTAACAACATCATTAAGAGGTGCAACCAAGGTACTAAAAGTCTTTGACAAATCTTCTATAGAAGCTATCTAAACCATAGATGCTTGTTACATACGTTATGGTCTTAGGGGTCAGCCAATCTTAGATGAACTTGATCTTTTCTTCATCAAAATGAACTCCTTTGGCATTTATCAGAAATCCAAGGAAGATCACATGATCCACGAACTACATTTTTCAATATTAGCATGGAGTTTTTCCTTTCTCAGCACAAGTAAAACACTCCTCAAATGCTTATAGTTTTCATGAATATTTTTACGGTATATTAATATATCATCAAAATAAACTACTAAAAATTCCCCCCAAAACTCTCTCAAGACGTGGTTCATCAATCTCATAAAAGTATTGGGTGCATTAGTTAAACCAGAGTGCATAATTAACCACTCATATAAACCAAATTTAATTTTGAAAGCTGTTTTTCATTTATCCCTTCCCTTATTCTAAATTGGTGATACCCACTTTTTAAATCAATTTTAGAAAATATGCAAGCACCATATAATTCATCTAATAAGTCATCCAATCTAGGGATGATGTGTCTATACTTTACCATAATATTGTTGATAGCTCTACAGTTGGTATACATCCTCCAAGTGCAATCATTCTTTGGCAGCAAAATAATTGGGACAATACAAGGGCTTAGGCTTTCTTGAACCCACCCTTTATGCATCAACTCCTCAACTTGCTTCAGAATCTCATGAGAATCATGAGAATTGCTCTAATAGATAGGTCTATTGGGAAATGATGCTCTAGGGATAAGATCAATTTGATGTTCTATCCCCCTCAAGAGTGGAAGACCACATGGTACTTCCTTGATAAATATATCATCAAATTACTGTAGAAAACCTTTGACAAACTCAGGCAAATAATTTTCATAAGTGGGGTTAACATTCTATTGAAAATGTCTTTCTTGCGTGGTTAGGCAAGACAATTTTCGATCGATTTATTTAGTGATGGTCTATTCTTTGCTCGCCATCTCGGCTTTGCTAGAATAAATTCCAACTCCGGTATAATTACTATTTTACATTTGCATCTCTTTCAAGATTCAATTGTATATAGTATAGGGTTATGTAGAACCACAAGGAATTGCCTAATAGAATATTATTATAAACATGTTATATTACTAATAAAGATTGAATATGTTTTTGATTGATTTTGTATTATGTTGCATAAAAAGTAATAAGGAAACTTAAACTAATATTCACAAATTCTTGAGGAGAAAATTGGTTTGAAATATGGAATCATTTCTAGACTCCATTGATTTTGAAAACATTACAAGTTATGTGTTATACTTTCGATTGATTCTACACACCATTTCTAACCTAGAATGGTAAGATGATTTTCAAACCTTATGTAATACACTAAATAATAGTTAAGTATCACTCGTCAGAGTAGGTTGTCACACCCAACTTCAGGCTCCATTAACTTTATTTAGCTGTGAACATAAGTTGCTTAAAATAGACGCTTGATGTGGCAAGTGAACTAAGGTGTAGGTTATACTTTTTAGTTCACTTGTCAACTCTTTGAGAATAAGCATATTTTGATCTTTAAATCAAGTTTTAGGTGATCAAACTATAACCACATTAAGAACTTCATAAAGAATCAAAACGTAACCAAAAGTAATAACTTGAATGAATTGATTTCAAAAGATGATACAATTGAAGAGAAGAAATAATATTACACCATAATACAAATCAATATGTAGGAGCATGAGCCATCTATCCAAGAATGAGATTCTTTTGGACCCAAATGTGATTACAAAATTATGTTTTTGTATCACACTTGCCATCTCCTTTATCCTATTGAATTCTAAGTAAATATTACAAGAAATTACCTAGAACAAGCT
The DNA here is from genome assembly GCF_001865875.1 of Lupinus angustifolius. Taxonomy (NCBI): domain Eukaryota; kingdom Viridiplantae; phylum Streptophyta; class Magnoliopsida; order Fabales; family Fabaceae; genus Lupinus; species Lupinus angustifolius. The sequence goes on along the minus strand of NW_017727600.1, from coordinate 12,887 downwards.
TAGAATCGAGACTAGAATTTCTAGATAGAAGAAGTGAAGAAGAATAATGAAGAATGAATGTGAAAATGTAAGTGGAAGAATGGAATCAAGTGTATGTTGAAGTGTTGAATGTGGGCCTTATTTATAGGCAACCAGGGTATCTCCTGGCTCACCTACTTGCCCATGCTAGGCGCACCAAACCCTTCAGCATGGGTTTTGGTCCATGACCAAGTAGCTTAGTCAGCTGCTTGGTGTTGACTCACCAAGGCTAGTTATGAGCTACTTGACCAGGCTATTGTGAGCTACTCTAAAAAGTGCTCAGGAGCCTTGTCAAGTGAGGTCATGCTTGTTGTCAAGGTTGCTTGGTTGCTAAGTCAAGTTGATCCCTTGCTGGGTCAGCCTACTTGGCTGCTTATGTGGCCATGTTGAGCTATCTGCTTGAGCAGCTTGTCCTGCTCTGACTAGGTGTGTGGTTCTAGCTGGGCGGTCCCAAGGTGCACGCCAAGTAGCCTGCTTCAACAGGATGGCTTATTCCAGGCTTGAGTCTGAACTTGTAAAGCTTGTGCTTGACCGAGCCAAGTTGGTGCCAGGTCATCTGGGTGGTGTTGAATGTCCATGCCAGGCTAGTTAGTGAGCAGCTTCATGTTTGCATCAAAATGGCTTATGTGGACACTTCCTTGATTGACTATATTTTCTTCATTTTTTTTCTTCATTTTTCCTAGAAACTTTACACAAAGATTTGGAAAAAGAGGCGGACAAAATATATAATCAAAATATGACAATTTATCTAAAAAGTGTTGAATTAAGTTGGTTTTGCATGATTTGCATAGGATAAGTGCCATGAAAATTAGGTATTTTTTGGCATTTATCAAATCCCCCCAACTTAAGACTTTGTTTGTCCTGAAACAAATGGTAAAACACATCCGAATTACATTGGCTAACTTTTATGATTAGATTGACATGAATTCAAATTTTGCCTAACCATGTTCAATAATTTCCAATGAGATTTTTCAAGATTTGTGAAATTCACACATAATGCTTCAAACATCAATTTTTATGCTTATGTTCATAAAAAATTGTAACAAAATCAAAGCAAATAATTTTCAATTCAAAAACTGTTTTTTTTTGCACACAAGTTCAAAGATAGAACTTTTCAAGGGATGTACGTGTTTCACTCAATATTCAAACATTTGCATGTAGTAATTTGTACTTGGTTTTTGTTTTACCTATTCTCTTAAATTTCATATTCAATCAAAGATCACTAAGGACTTGTTTTCGGTAGTAATGCGACTAGGCTTGAAAAAAATCATGGTTTTTCTTCGATAAACAAATTTACTTCAAGAGAGCAAAATATTTCAAAAATTTTCTATGAAGCACTTTTACTCCTCTTTTTTTTCATAATTTCCTTTTACAACCTCTTAGTTTTTGAACCTTGACTCTTTTTGGCTTTTTTCATTGTATTTTTCAATCTCTTTTTGTTTTCTATCTTTGATAACTTTGGTTGCTTTTGTAAAGAGATTGAAAAATCTTTTTCACTTTTTCTTTTCAAGAAGCTGAGCCTACCAATTTTTTTCCCCCCAACTTATTCCTTTTCAAACACTTTAAAAAAAGTATGCTATCTTTGATCATGGGTTTGTTTGAAAAAAGCTAATTCACTTTGTTTGGCTCAAAGGGGCTTATCAAAGGATAATCTTATTCTTGGTTAGACTTTTTGGCCATTTTGGTTCAACTAGAGAATAAACATTCCTTGATCCTTTCCTATCAATCTTATGCAATTAAGAGAACTAAAGACTAAAACAAGTTTAATTAGACAAAACAAATGTCGATTTTACTCTTTTTCACATGTGATTGACTCACTCCCTCAGTTGGTTTGGATTTACACTTTTGTTTTGAAAAATTGTTAGCAACAATCATGTTACATGAATTTTAAATTTGCACAAAATTTTGTTGTTATGACATTATGTGATTTTTCACAAATTTGTATAAGGCTTATATCTCATATTGCTCAATGAAAGCTTAAAAGTATACCTTAGCAAAAAAAAATCAATCATGCAACCTTTGTCAATTTATTTCATTTAGCCAATTCAATTCAGTTTTTGAAAATGATTTTGATTTTTTATGGACAAGCAAATTGCTTTCTAAACAAATTGTACATTGTACCAAAAAATTATAATTTTCACATATTCATCAACCATGTTCCCTCTTTTTAAATGATGGCCTATCCTCAAGCCAATGAAAAAAATATTTTTGAAATGAGATGTTTGATGAATATGGAAAATTATTAAAAACAAATTAAATCACACAATATAGTTCAAACTAAAATTAAAAACACGGAAGCAAACAACAAAGTTTAAGGTACAAAAACAAGGAAATAGTTTTGCAAAAGATTAAATGCATAAAAATAATGTGAAGAGAAAACCGATTTTGTTGCTTTGTTCAATCTTCTTCATCTTCATCAAGGCCTTGTGATATCCCTTCCGGCCATTGAGTATTAGCAATAAACTCTTCATAGGTTTACCTGGAAGTTAGGATGAGAGCCATAGATGCTTTTAAAGCTTCTATACATGCTTGTAATCCCACGAAAGCAAACAATTTGTTGTTGGTTTTGGAAATATTGTTCTTCAAAAATAGCTTCCAAAGTGGGGTTACTTGTCCTCCTACGTGGTGGTTGAGAAGAGGAAGCCACATCTCCAAATTTCTTCCTTAAATCAGCCTAGCTTGGGCCAAGCTCCTTTCTTTGCAATGAGATTGGACATAATAGGTGTTGACCTCGATTTTGAGTGCCATGACTTCTTCATAAGGTCTGGGCACTTCTTGGTACCTACATAAGTTAGTGATAAGTGATGGTAAAATCAAAGAATTTATACCCCTTGTTATGCAGTCATTGATCGCATCCGAGATGATGGCTGCTATGTCAATGGAGTCTTTCTCATAGATGGAGTTGATGAGCTTTGCATTTCCTAGAGGTAGATCCGAGACATGAGAGGCCGTCCATATGTTGGACAACACAAAGATGGTCCAAAGTTGTGATGCTTGAGTCATGCAAAATCGGAACACTGGGCCACTTTGGTTGACCTCCAATCCTTGCAAACACATGCTTCTCCTTACTTGAGCATCATCACGAAATTCTCCTTCCCCCGAAGATGATGCCCTTATCTTGAGTTGGAATGTGCAAAGTTCATGGTCACAATTCGGGCTTGGAGACCATGGGTTTTCTGGGTAATCGTTGATCATGTACTTTGCATAGTACACTCTTTTACCATTGACCCAAGTATACCGATTAGCTCTTTCCTCCCTTGACACGATTGAGTTGGCGTAGAATTGTTTCACAACATCAAAAGAAAACATCTTGTTGGGTGATGTGAGCTTATTCCATCCGAACTTGGCCACCTTGAACATGAACCCATCATATTCCTCTTCTTGCAAGTTGAACATTTTCTCAAGAACCGGGGCACTTTTGAGCATGATATCCTTGAACATACGCTTTCCACCCTTGTTGAAAAATTTGGTACTTTTCTTTGCTTCTTTCTCAACCTCCTTGTCTTTCCTTGATAAAAATCTTCCACTCCTACAAAAAATTTTACAATGCAATTTTTCCTTTCCTAGGAGTTAGAAATAACAATTCTAAGGCATGATGTTAAGTAAAGCACACAATTTTTCTACGACCTATAATTCTCATACTTTTTTGGCTCATTTTAATTTTCAAGTCGTGACTATGGTTTGCTAAATTAATGATGTTTTTAATATTATAAAACAGCCCCAACATCATTTTTTCTCAATCATACAAGCAAAACTCACATGTTCACAAAAAGTGCTTAAGTAAAAATTTTCAAAATCTTTTGGTTGCATCATATTTTCCAAAGCAGCCCCAAAATCTTATTAACATATCAAAACAGATTTCTCAAGTGTTTTTAAGGTGTTTGGTACATTAGAAAGTGAGGATACAACACAAAGTTTATACAAGTTGCAAGATTTCAAATTTTTGTGCATGTATGGACTTTTTCTCCTTTAAGAAGAAATTAAGATGAGTTTTTAAGCCAAGGCAACACAATTTGCAGCCACAAAACAATTCATGTGGTTAGAGTTTGCAATTTGTAGAACAAAATTTTGGTTCAAGAACTTACTCAAATTTCTACACGTTTTTACCACTTGATTTAGTAAATTGTTCAAACACTTTGTGAGCAAATCAAAACCTTTAAAATTTTTATTTTTCCATAATCATGACTGAGTCATGTTTAGGTATGTTTGGTCACGAAGTTTATGAACCAACCAAAATTTGGAGAAGAAAGTCTAGAAAATATTTCTACTCAAAATTCAAACTTTGTTCTTAGTAACAATTTTTTTTAACAAGCATAATATTCTATTCATATTCAGCACACATTCATCACAAATATCATGAAAGATTAAGGAGATAAAAAAACTCATATATGTGTTCTTCAAAATTTCCAAGAATGGAAATTTTTGAAACTTTTTTATTTTGGGATTTTCTTTGAATCTTTTTGAAATTTTTTGACTTCGATGTTTAAAAATTTCCCAAATCAAAAGGGTTTCAAGAACAACATAAAATATTAAACCTTTGAAGGAGATGATTACTTACATGTTTGAAGCTTGAGACTTGAAGAAAAGAGATAGTTTTTAAAGAGACTTGTTAGAGAGAATTATTTTGGTTTTTCAAAATGAGGATGAGAGTGAATTTTTGGTCAAGTTTTATTTTAATAGGATGGTATTCCAAAAAAGGATAAGAGGATGAGGGAAATCCTCTTTTGGAGATTTTCTCCTATGTGGCACTAGTAGGTTGCGCTGGGCGCCCGGTCAGCCCCGCCAGTCGCACCAGTCAGCTTTGACTGGTTTGGCTTGTCCCATGTTGGCTCATAAGTTTGGCCCATTTTGACAATAAAATTTTTTTTACTCATTTTCCTCTTTTATTTGATTTTCAAATATTGTTTCTATGGACCAAAATAATTTTCTCATTTTTTTCAAAAATTTGAAATTAAAGATAAGGACAAAAGAAATTTAATAAAAAAACATATTTATATATATTCCCAAAATGTACTCGGTTGCCTCCCAACAAGCGCAATTTTAACGTCATTAGCTTGACGCATGTTACCTATTTTACCAACATCACCATCTTTTTTCTACCGCTCAGATGAGCTTGGTTCACCCCTTAGGACAGCATTGCAGTGCTCTCTCGGATTGGCTTATGTATTAGCTGAAAATGTTGATTTCTGAGTTTCAGCTAGTTGTTTGGCCAGTTGCCCGATTTAAATTTCCATATTCCGCATAGATGCATCAATGTTCTTCTGGTTTGACATCGTCATTTTCATGAACTGATTTAGTGTGTCCTCCAGTTTAACACTTTTGTCATATGTTGGGTGTTGGTACTGATTATTCCTTGGGTAGAATTGTGATGGCGGTTTTTGAGGATTATCTTGTCTCCAAGGCTGATTCCCCTTAAATTGATTATTACCCCATCGAGAATAATTATTTTGAAAGTTCTGTCTTGGAGAATTGCCTACAAAATGGACTTTCTATTTTGATAATGACCTACTTCATGATCGTGAGCACAGTTGTCACACCTATAACCTTGCTTTTTTGAAGATGCCCGTAGTTGTCTAGGTAAATCATTAAGCTTTTGGTTCACTTCATCAAGCTGTTGTCTAGCTAAATTCTAGAATTCCACCTCTCCTTGGTGGCGGTCCTCTTTGGTGCTGACTTTTATGGTCATTTAATGTCATGGATTCAATTATATCAATGGCTTCTTGTGGTGGTTTATTCAAAAGTTGTCCGCCAACCATTGTGTTAAGAATCCATTTGTGTTGTTGTTACAATCCATTAACGAAGATATGGATTTGAGTTTGCACATCAAATCCATGATTTGGGCACTTTCTTAGCATAGATTTGAATCTATCCCAAGATTCACATAGACTTTCACCAACAGGTTGAACAAAGGTGGATATAGCTCTCTTCATATCCATAAACTTTCCTTGTGGAAAATATCTGCTCATAAGTTTCTCCTCCACCAAGTTCCAGTCATTCTGAATATGTGGAGGCAGATCTAGAAACCATTCCTTAGCTTTCCCTATCAGAGTTAAAGGATAAAACCTCAGAATAGTAGTTTCTTCTTTTGTTTCTGATACTCCAACAGTACCAACCAACTCGTAAAATTTTGTGAGATGGCTGTATGGATCTTCATGCTCTAGATCGACAAATGGATTAGCATACATCATCTGTACCAATGCATATTCCATTTTAGGAGTCCTTTGGGTACCACAAGATCTCCCAATCCTTATCATGTTTCTATGCGTGAAACTAACAAATCCACCAGTATTTGGCTGGTTTTCTACCCTTGATCCTTCAGTGGTTTATTGATTATTGGCCATTGATTCTGATTTTTTCTTGGCTTTCCTTTAGGCTTTATTTTTCTTTCATAAAGTTTTTTCGAGTTCTGGGTCGAAGGAATACTCTACTTGTTTATTCCTACAATGCGTGCACCAAAGGAAATGTATGTGTTTTTCCGCACGGAGGTTAGTGTTTTTGGAATAGACAATATTTACAAATTCAAATTAAATTTATACAAAAAAGTAAAAAAGAGTTTTATACAAGATTATTAATAATATAGCATAGTAAATAATAATTTCTATTATTTAGCAATTTCCCAGCAGTGGCGTCAATTTTTTGAAAGATGCTTTCTTGCGTGGTTAGGCAAGACATTTTTCGATCGATTTATTTATTTATTTAGTGATAGGTCTATTCTTTACTTGTCATCTTGGCTTAGTTGGAATAAATTCCAATGTCGGTATAATGGTTTCAAGAATGTTTCATTTGATCAAAAACTTATCTTTATTGAATTATTAACAACTTCATACCATCTCGACTTTGTTGGAATAAATTCCAATGCTGGTATAATGGTATGAATTTAGCAAATTAACACAAGTGATAATGAGTGATATTTATTTTCGTTTTCCTTTATTCACCGAATTACTTCCTTATGGAAGTTTGTTAAAGAATAAATAAATAAAGCAACAAATGATTAGTTGCAGAATTTAAACGATAGAAAATAAATGTTAGTTGTGGAAAATAAATGACTGAAAAATAAAAATTAGTAGTTAGATCACTCATTATGACCTGTATTTTTACTTTTCACAAAGATACAATTAATGAATTAAATTGCACTTTGATTCAAGGTTTCTTTATTTGTCAACAAATAAAAGTTATAAGTTAACACTTTACTATTTTACATTTGCATCTCTTTCAAGATTCAATTGTAGTATAGTATAGGGTTATGTCGAACCACAAGGAATTGCCTAATAGAATATTATTATAAACATGTTATATTACTAATAAAGATTGAATATGTTTTTGATTGATTTTGTATTATGTTGCATAAAAAGTAATAAGGAAACTTAAACTAATATTCACAAATTCTCGAGGAGAAAATTGATTTGAAATATGTAATTATTTCTAGACTCAATTGATTTTGAAAACATTACAAGTTATGTGTTATACTTTCGGTTGATTCCACACACCATTTCTAAATCCTTCATCTAGTGTCTAGAATGATAAGATGATTTTCAAACCTTATGTAATACACTAAATAATAGTTAAGTGTCACTCGTCGGAGTAGGTTGTCACACCCAACTTCAGGCTCTATTAACTTTATTTAGCTGTGAACATAAGTTGCTTGATGTGGCAAGTGAACTAAGGTGTAGGTTATACTTTTTAGTTCAGTTGTCAACTCTTTGAGAAGAAGCATTTTTGGATCTTTAAATCAAGTTTTAGTTGATCAAGCTAAAACCGCATTAAGAACTTCGTAAAGAATCAAAACTTAACCAAAAGTAATAACTTGAATGAATTGATTTTAAAAGATGATATAATTAAAGAGAAGAAATAACATTACACCATAATCCAAATTAACATTTTGGAGCATGAGCCATCTATCCAAGGATGAAATGATTTTGTACCCAAATGAGATTACAAAATTATATTTTTGTATCACATTTACCATCTCCTTTCTCCTCTTGAATTATAAGTAAAAATTACAAGAAATTACCTAGAACAAGCTTAGAACCGAGACTAGAATTTCTATAGAGAAGAATGGAATCAAGTGTATGTTGAAGTGTTGAATGGGAGCCTTATTTATAGGCAACCAGGGCATCGCCTGGCTCACCTGCTTGCCCATGCTATGCGCACCAAACCCTTCAACATGGGTTTGGTCCATGACCAAGTAGCTTAGTCATCTCCTTGGTGTTGACTCGCAAAGGCTAGTTGTGAGCTACTTGACCAGGCTATTGTGAGCTACTCTGAAAAGTGCTTAGGAGCCTTGTCAAGTGAGGTCATGCATGATGTCAAGCTTCTTGGTGGCTAAGTCAAGTTGACCTCTTGCTGGGTCCAGCCCGCTTGGTAGCTTATGTGGCTATGCTGAGCTGCCTGCTTGAGCAACTTGTCCTGCTCTGGCTAGGTTTGTGGTTCCAGTTGGGCGGTCCCAAGGTCCACGTTGAGCTATCTACTTCAACAGGTTGGCTTGTGTTAGGGTTGAGTCTAACCGTGTAAAGCTTGTGCCTGACCGAGCGAAGTTGGTGGCAGGTCCGCTGGGTGATGCTGAATGTCCATGTCAAGCTGCTTAGTGAGCAACTTCATGTGTGTATCAAAATGGCTTATGTGGACACCTCATTGCTTGACTATATTTTCTTGATTCTTTTTCTTCATTTTTCCTAGAAACTTTACACAAAGATTTGGAAAAAGAGGTGGACAAAATATATAATCAAAATATGACAATTTATCTAAAAAGTGTTGAATTAAGTTGGTTTTGCATGATTTGCACAGAATAAATGCCATGAAAAGTGTAGGAAAATTAGGTATTTTGGCACTTATCACATTCAAACAAAAGATCATACAACAAAGTAGGTATATAGGCTGCCTTGAAATCAATGCATTCTTGACCAATCCTTTTGTAGCAAGAAAACTTTCCTTCTTTTTTTTTCATGTTTTTTTCCTTGTTTTCAACATTCTTTTTTTCTTTCTTTTTTCATTTTTTTGTATTTTTTCAATTTCTTTTTTGTTTTCTTTTTTATTCATCCATTTTTTCATTCATTTCCTTTGGATCTCACTCACTTGTTTTGGATACAAGGGTGAGAATACAATTTTATTGTTTCTATGAACAAAAGTATATTTGTTGGAAACCCATCATGAATGGCTTTCCATTCATATTTCCAAGGTCTGCCTAGCAGCATGTGGCTGGCCTCTATGGACACTATATCGCATAGGACCGTATCTTCATACTTCCTTATAGAGAAGTGAACCTCAACTTGTTTATTTACAATCATCCCCCAACCTTACTTAACCATTGGAGTCGGTATGTAGTGGGGTGTGCCTTATTCACAAGGTTTAGTTTGGAAACCAACCTTTTGCTAACTACGTTGGCACAACTTCCGCCATCAATATTTACTAAACACACATATCCCTCCACCAACCACATGGAGTGAAATATGATGTCCCTTTCGCTCTCCTGTTGTTCCTTCACTTGGCTCCCCAAGAGCCTTCTTACAATGAGTAGGTTACCATCAGGAATGAATATATCACCATCACTGTCTTCTCCACTAGAAGCCTCATATTGAGAGTTCACTACTCCGTTCAGGACCAACATATTTGTCCTTGTGGGACATTGGGAAGCAATGTGCCCATGTCCAAGGCATTTGAAACACTTGATCTCTCAACTCCTTGTTGGGGCCTCGATAGGTGTTTTTCCTTGAGAAGTGTTAATGGCCTCCTTGGATGTTGCACCATATTTCTTGGATTTGTCCTTCCAACCTGAAGATTGGAACTTTGTTGTGGATGTAGAGGAATATTTGGAAATCCTCCTCTGCAATTGATGCTCCATCTTCATGGTATGTTGCACTAAGTCCTCCACCACATCCTGGTGGTCCTGGTAGAGTACATGAAGGAACCGTGTCGTAGTGTCTTCACGGTCCTCATAGAAGTTTGGCCTTAACAAGGCCAACTCCATTTCTTTATAGTATTCATCTATATTTTGTTGCCTTGGGTTAGCCTCTAAATATTTGTGTGGATGTCCCTCTAGTAGGAACTGAAAGTGCAATGTGTTAAGAGAGCACTTAAGCTTGCCTATGTTTTGATGAAGACAAAGGAGTTAGTGAAAGCTTAAAGACAACTCAACACATCAACACGCGAAAGATTCAAGAGCTTCATGTCTAGACTAGAGCCTTAGATGTGTCTTAGTTATTGAGTCTAGGTTAGGTTAACCTATATGCAAATCTCACAAAGTCTAAAAACTATCATATCATTTACATGAGACATACCATCTAGTTTATTATATGTTCATGCATTAATCATACATGTTATTTGTGCATTTTATGCATAACATAAAGGTAAAACATGTATAGTTGATAAACATAACATATAGGTAGTTTACCAATTAACATCTTAATTGAAAATATGATAGTTAATCAATTAAGAGAATCTTTAATCGATTAACGTGAAAACAGTTTTTAACAATTTCAACAAATAACTGAAAAACATATTTCATTTACTCTCTAACAGCCCGTTAATCGATTAACATGCAACATAATCGATTACTGGGTGAAAAACAGCTTTTCTATATCAACTATATTTTTAATGGATTTCATATATGATTTTATACATTCATACATTCATATTAGAATTGCTAAGTTGCATATTTTCATGTTCAATGTATGACATATAGGCACAGAGAATTACATGCCATCAATTGTATATTATCAAATGTGTTCATCATCCTATCTTGTTCTTGCATGATTCTTCCATTATTGTTTTAGATATTTCTTAAGGGTAGAAATTACATGTTATTCATGATTTTCATCTTATACATATTCATAGTAATTGTGAGATTTGTATAGGGTTTATAGCTTGTTCTTTCTTGTAATATTTGAGCTATTTTAGTGCTTCACATTACTCTGTTTTTTGTGTTGTTTGTGTAACAAGGAAAGTCATCTCTTGGTGTCGTACCACCAAAGAGATCAGAGAGTCTTCACCAAGACTTGGAGGTCTTGAGTTTAGAGCATACTCTTGGCTGGGGTTGGATCGTAGGAAAGGTTTTCCTAGGCGATTGGGTAAGGTCAAACCAAGGTAGAGGTTCTGGGAACTCAAGAAGGGAGCGTTCAAGGTCTTGTAATTGGAAGTGTGTATGTAGGACACAGTGGCTTCAATTTTAGTGAAGAAAATCTCCTAGATCAGATGGGAGGACTGGATGTAGTTTTGCAGTGGACTGCAAAACGAACCATTATAAAAACATTGTTGCAGGTTGTTTCTTTCCCTTATCTCTTTANNNNTTTAATTGCCTATTGTAGCTGATATTTTGAATATAGTATTACTTCCAAATAATGATCATTTGTGTTCAAATATATCTGTTATATCATTTCTGTATAATCTGTAATTGGTTGTGTAATTGAGCCAATCAGCAACTGCTAATTCTGTGCGACTTAATCGATTAAGTCATAGCTTTAATCGATTAACTAGGTAATTTTATAGAATAGGGCTTTGGTGAAAATAGCTGTAAGTGGGAACCGCGACACCTATTCAATCCCCCTTCTAGGTGTATTCTATCAGTGATACCTAACAACTGGTATTAGAGCTAGTACATCGTGCTTGGTCAACCGTATCCACGTGATCTGTTAGGGAAATTAAATGGGTTCCACCAACCCTTTTGGCAGTGATGACGCATCCATTAACCGCCCTCCCGTATTCAGTAGAGAATGATATGCCTACTGGAAAGTTCGCATGAAAATCTTTATAGAGGCCATCGACTCGGATATTTAGGAATCAGTAGAAAATGAGCCCTTCGTTCCACAATATTTAGTAGACGATGAACCGAAAAGTCTATGGACCGATAATGAACGCTTTAGTATAACCTGCGTGCAAAAAATATCATCACATCGGCCCTATCCTATGATGAGTTCTTTCGGGTTTCGCAGTGCCAAATTGCTAAAGAAATGTGGGACACTTTACAAGTGACTCACGAAGGCACTAATGAAGTCAAGCATGCCAGGCTGAATGCCCTAACACATGAATATGAGTTATTTCGTATGTTACCAAATGAATCTATTGGTGATATGCAAAAACGTTTTACTCATATAATAAACCATTTAGTTGCTGTGGATAAATTGTTTAACAAAGGAGAACTTACTAACAACGTTTAACGCTGTCTTGACATGATATGGCAACCAAAAGTAACAGCTATTATGGAATCAAAGGATGGTGACTCCATGCCTTTGGCGACATTTTTCGGAAAACTTCAAGAGCACGAAATTGAGCTTGGACGCCTGACTATGCACGAAGAATTAGATTTCAAAAAGAAAAGTATATCTTTCAAGGGAACAACGTCTCAATCCACAGAAGAGAGAGAAGAAGATGAATATGATTCAGATGTAGACGAAGAAACTTTGAGCCTTCTTGTACGCAAATTCGGGAAATTTCTAAAGAAAGGAGGCTTCAAACGTTTCCATAAGAAAGAAGCGCAAGAGTAAAGAGCGCTGCACTTGCCAATAATGTGGAAACCCAGGACATATGAGGTTCCAATGTCCTACTTACCTCAAGAAGGTTGATTCAGATAAGAGNACACGACATCCAGCACCTCAAATGAAGATGAGATAGCAAAGCAATGCTTAATGACGAGAAAAGATTATGCTTGTTGCTCAAATTCAAAAGATGCAAATAACAATGTATATCATGACACCTCATCTACTTCATTTGATGATTCTCCTCCTTATGTGGAATTATATAATGCGTATGTCGAATTGCATGACGAGTTAAAGAAATTAGCTAGGCTTAGTTCCGATAGGAAAAGAATAATCCAACTAAATGAACAAAAAATAGTCTCATTACAAAAAGAATTAGATGAACTAAAATTGGAAAATGAA
>NW_017727599.1:0-210 GCF_001865875.1 Lupinus angustifolius | reverse complement strand
GACCTATTAATCGACCGAATAAGAAATTTTTTAATAAAAAGATTCCTACATGCTTTTATTGTAGCACTCATGGCAACATTTCCTACTCTTGTTATATTAGAAAATATGGTATACCTAGTGGCGCGTATGTATGGATGAAAAATGGAGATAACTCCCTAGTTACTAACAGAAAAGGATCCAACATAACTTGGGTACCTGAAAAAGGCAAGT
>NW_017727598.1:0-9833 GCF_001865875.1 Lupinus angustifolius | reverse complement strand
TAGCTTTTATGCTTTAGTGATCGTTGACGATTTCTCTAGATTTACATGGACATTATTTCTCTCGTCCAAAATTGATGCTTTTAAGTCTTTCAAAAACCTTGCCAAGCTAATCCAAAACCAGTTTAATCATAAGATAGTATATATTCGATCCGATCATGGTGGCGAATTTGAAAACCATTTATTTGATATATTCTGTAATAAATATGGTATTATGCATCAATTTTCGGCCCCTTGTACCCCTCAAAAAAATGGAGTTGTTGAGAGGAAGAATCGAGTCTTAGAGGAGCTTTCTATAACAATGATAAATGAAAGCAAGGTTCCTAAATATTTTTGGGTTGATGCAGTGCATACAGCTTCCTATGTGATTAATCGTATACTCTTGAGGCCTACTTTTTCAAAAACTCCATACGAACTTTTAAAAGGTCATAGACCTAATATTACCTAATATTTCTCATTTTCATGATTTTGGGTGTAAGTATTTTATATTAAATAGTGGAAAAAGAGCCTTAAGTAAATTTGATTCAAAATCTGATGAGGGTATATTTTTGGGGTATTCATTGCATAGTAAAGCTTATCGAGTCTTTAATAAATATTCAATGCAAGTAGAAGAGTTTGCGCATGTCCATTTTGACGAATCTTCTCCAAAAGAGAAGAGGAAGGTATTGTCTAATGATGTTGCAGGTGCTTTGGAAGAAGAATACTCTAAGGACATGGACCAAGACAAAGAAGTAGAAGCAGAGCAAATTGTACAAGATGAGCATCAGGACTTACCAATTGCGTAGAAGACCAAGAAGGATCATATACTCAACAAAGTTATAGGTGATATAACTACGGGGTGGTAACCCGTAGCTCTTTACGTAACTTTTGTAACTTTGTTGCGTTTGTATCTTAAATCGAGCCTAAGACCATCGATAAGGCCATTGAGGATGTGCACTAGGGTATAGCTATGCAAGAAGAGCTAAACCAGTTCGAGCGTAATAATTTTTTGGGACTTGGTCCCTAAGCCTAAAGAACATCCAATGATTGGTACTGGATGGATCTTTCGTAATAAATTGTATGAATCTGGCTTGATAATCAGAAATAAAGTCGCTTAGTGGCCAAAGGCTACAACTAGGAGGAGAGCATTGACTATGATGAGACCTACGCTCCTGTAGCCAGATTAGAGGCCATAAGGATGCTTTTATCCTTTGCATCAATTATGAACTTCAAGCTCTTTCAAATGGATGTCAAGAGCACCTTCTTGAATGGCTACATTGAAGAGGAGGTATATGTAGATCAACCTCCCAACTTTGAAAATTTTAAGTATCCGAACCATGTATAGAAGCTCACCAGGGCCCTTGACGGCCTAAAACAAGCTCCTACAGCTTGGTATGATAGGTTGAGCTCTTTCCTCTTGGAAAACGGGTTCGTGACGGGTATGGTAGATACTACCCTCTTCTTTCGTAGATTAGAGAATCATGTGCTTTTAGTTCAAATATATGTCGATGATATAATCTTCAGATCTACTAATGACATTCTATGTAAAGAATTTTCTGAGTTGATGCAGGGTGAATTTGAGATGTCGATGATGGGTGAGCTGACCTTCTTTCTTTGACTTCAAATCGAACAAATGGAAAGCAACATCTTCATTCATCAATCGAAATATTGCAAAGAGTTATAGAAGAAGTTCGATATGGTAAAGTATAAAGAGGCTTCAACACCTATGGCGTCCGCATGCTATCTAGATAAAGATGAAAAGGAAAAGCAATCGAGGTAACCAAATATCCTGAGATTATCGGCTCATTATTGTATTTAACTGCGAGTCGCACCGATATTATGTTTAGTGTTTGTATGTATGTTAGATTTCAAGCTTTGCCTAAAGATTCACATTATACTACTGTAAAATGAATTATGAGATATTTAAAAGGATAAACTAATATGGGATTATGGTATCCTAGGGATGTCTCGTTATCCTTGGTAGGGTATTCCGATTCCGATTTTGCAGGATGTAAGTTGGATCGAAAAAGCACTACTGGTACTTGTCATGTACTTGGTAGTTCCTTAGTTGCATGACACAGTAAAAATCAAGCATGTGTTGCTTTGTCCACTGCCGAAGCGGAGTACATTGCCGCTAGTGTGTGTTGCGCTCAAATCCTTTGGATAAAGTAGCAACTTAAGGAATTTGGACTTAATCTAGAAAAGATTCTTATAAAATGTGATAACAGTGCCATAAACCTATCCAAGAATCTCGTTTTGCATTCTAGAACCAAGCATATTGAAATTAGACATCATTTCTTGCACGACCATGTACAAAAAGGCGATTGTGTGCTTGAATTTGTTGAAACATCTAAGCAATTGGCTGATAGTTTCACCAAGCCTCTCTCACGAGATACCTTCTATGTTCTTCGAAGAGGACTTGGAATTCTTGATGAAAATTTTCTTAATTAAAATCGTCTAAAAATGTTATTATATGCTTCGCTTGTTTAATGTCTTCTATGCTTCAACATGTATACTTGTTATGAATGTATTATATTCCTATTATGACTCATGATCCTGTGTGACAAGCTGAAAATGTATATGTGCTTAAGTAAAAACTGCTTGATAAATGTTAGAAATCTTTGCATGCTTTTGAAACCCAAAAACCACTTGATTCTGTAAATCTCATGCTAGTTAATCGATTAAGTATCCTTCTTAATCGATTAAAATTAGTTCTAGTAGTAAACATTTCAATTTTCACTAAATTTAATCGATTAAGATTTATTTTAATCGATTACCTGGGCTCATTTTTCTGAAAACCTGGAGTTTTTACACTGATTAATAGATTAAATGCGGCACTTAATAGAAGTACTAGAATCAAATGCGTTTTTGTCACTTTTTTCAAATCCTCTCTTCCTCCTTTTCTCTGAAAATCTCAAATGCAAGCAGCAAATTCGAAATCTTAGCTTAATAGAAGTATTAAACCTCACCTTTACCCATTTTGCTCCTCAATTCATCTAATTTGTTTCTCTATTTCCCAAGAAATCCCATTCCCAATTCCAAAACCCTAAGCTCTAGGTTCCCTCCCTTATCCTCCTTCTCCTCTATTTACTCATGGTTTTAATCATTAATGGAAAGAGGGCGTTCGAAGAGGTTCAAGACAACTACTCACCGCACTCGTAGGCCTCCTAATGCTTCATCTTCAAATCCGAACGTGAGGCACGACCGTGGAGAACCCTACTACTCACTCATACTTCAGGAGAACTGGTTGTCCAAATTTCTAGGAAGGAAACCAACCTACATAAGGTATGCAGGCTCGCTGTGATGTTTTTGGAATTAACGGGTAATCTATACCCAACTTTGATTAGGGAATTTTATGCTAACTTCTGTTATAAGGATGGTAGATACTGGTCTATGATTTCGGGAAATCTGTTTGAGATGGATAGTAGCATTTTTATGAATGTGGGTGGCTTATCCACTACTGGTATTAGCCTAGGTGATTGTGAATGGCTTGCTGATTTCGACGCTGCTGAGTTATATAAATCATGTCTGAGAGGTCTCCATTTGTATGTCCAGGAGAAATGACTAAAGCTGGTTCTTTATCAGTAGAGAATAGATTGCTTCACTATTTGATTGCGTACATCTTGATTCAGAGGTACTCTAATCATGCACAACCTACTTTCAATGATCTGAAATTTATGTATGCTGTGAAGGAGAATATAATGGATAATTGGCCTGAAGAGATTCTGAAGGTCATGTATAATGTCTATACATTACAATCAAAATTGCTTCCCTACAGTATCTTCATATCGAGAATTATTGACTATCTGCATATTGACGTATCTGACACCATCGTCATAGAGACTTTTGGCAAAGATTACCTTGTTGGTGAAAGCCTTATCCATAAGATGGGTATCTACAAGTATGGAAGTACTTGGCAATACCAAGAAAATTTTACTACAATGGATTTGGAGCTATCTGATGATGAGGATCAGGCTGGTACAGATCAGCCTAATGCAAAGACTAAGGGGGAGCCCTTTGGAACTGCACAACAAGAATCATCCTTTGGATTAGCTCAGTTGGATGCACAAAGGTTGAACAACAGGATGGATTTACACTATCCCTCTTTGAAGCACTCCTACCATACTGACTTGGAACAGTTTGAGGAGCGTCAGGTTGCTTACATCGATAACCACTATCAGGCTATGAGGAGCTTTGTCCAGAACACTGCTGAGGCACAAAATGCGAGGTATTGTGCAGAGTTTGAGAAGCTAAGAGTCCTCATCCGGGGTGATAGTAGTCTCACTGTACCTGATGACAGAGATCCTCCTCCGCATCCCTAGATTAGAAGGCCTTACCCTAGGTTTAGTCCTTCTATATGGCTAATTTTTAGGATTTATGCTGCTTTGTAATTTTGAGACATATTTTCTCTTTGCTTTCTGGATTGTAACTCTAACTATATACTATTGCTGCAAATTTATGACTTGATATGCATGCCATCTGAACTTAAATCATTACTATTGTGGTTTCATTTTGCTTATATATGTCAAATATAGCATGATTGCATGTTTAATGGATCTTGATCATGTTTGGTTATATGTATATCTTATGTTTGATTGAGCCTACTGTTTCAATGCTATAATGTAAATGCTTGATCATTCCATGCTTGATTGGTTCATGTATAACCCTCCATGCCATTAAATCTTCTGTTTGTTTAATCGATTAACCTGTTGTTTTAATCAATTAAATGCTGATAAATTTGTGCACTAGTTCAATCGAATTATAATTTTAGATTCAATTTCCTACTATTAACTGTGACACTAGTGTCGGAGTTAACTGTGGGAGTCATGGTATTGCTGTTGCCAAACTAACTTTTTTGGACAACTTTACTTTCTTTTCATAATCCATCCCTAGTATATTTGTTGGAATGTATGTAAAATAAATTTTCTGATAACTTTAGTTTTTATAAGTATAGTATACACATTTGATAAATATAATATGTGTACATTGGCAGTGTAAGAGTTTTTTACACTTTCAGTAAACCATCCACTATTGACACACACCCAACTCCACCTGAAAGTGCAATATGTCAAGAGAGCACTTAAGCTTGCCTATGTTTTGATGAAGACAAAGGACTTAGTGAAAGCTTAAAGACAACTCAACAAATGAACATGCCAAAGATTCAAGAGCTTCATGTCTAGACTAGAGTCTTAGATGTGTCTTAGTTATTGAGTCTAGGTTAGGTAAACCTAGATGCAAATCTCACAAAGTCTAAAAACTATCATATCATTTACATGAGACATGCCATCTAGTTTATTATATGTTCATGCATTAATCATACATGTTATTTGTGCATTTTAGGCATAACATAAAGGTAAAACATGTATAGTTGATAAGCATAAGATATAGGTAGTTTACCAATTAACATCTTAATTGAAAATATGTTAGTTAATCGATTAAGAGAATCTTTAATAGATTAATGTAAAAACAGTTTTTAACAGTTTCAACATATAACTAAAAAACAGATTTCAGTTACTCTCTAACAGCCCGTTAATCGATTAACATGCAACATAATTGATTACTGGGTGAAAAATAGCTTTTCTCTATAAACTGTATTTTTAACAGATTTCATATACGATTTTATACATTCATACATTCATATTAGAATTGTTAAGTTGCATATTTACATGTTCAATGTTTCCATATAGGCAGAGAGAATTACATGTGAGATTAGAGTGAGGATTAACATGTCATCCATTGCATATTATCAAATGTGTTCATCATCCTATCTTGTTCTTGCATGATTCTTTCATTACTGTTTAGAGATTTCTTAAGGGTAGAAATTACATGTTATTCATGATTTTTATCTTATACATATTCATAGTAATTGTGAGATTTGTATAGGATTTATAGCTTGTTCTTTCTTGTAATATTTGAGCTATTTTAGTGCTTCACATTACTCTATTTTTTATGTTGTTTGTGTAACAAGGAAAGTTGTCTCTTGGTGTCGTACCAACAAAGAGATCAGAGAGTCTTCACTAAGACTTGGAGGTCTTGAGTTTAGAGTATACTCTTGGCTGGGGCTGGATCGTAGGAAAGGTTTTCCTAGGCGATTGGGTAAGGTCAAACCAAGGTAGAGGTTCTAGGAACTCAAGAAGGGAGTGTTCAAGGTTTTGTAATTGGAAGTGTGTGTGTAAGACACATTGGTTTCAATTTTAGTGAAGAAAATCTCCCGAATCAAAGGGGAGGACTGGATGTAGTTTTGCAGTGGACCGCAAAACGAACCAGTATAAAAACCTTGTTGCAGGTTGTTTCTTTCCCTTATCTCTTTACTATTTTTAGTAGTTTTTAATTGCCTATTGTAGTTGATATTTTGAATATAGTTTTACTGCCAAATAAAGATCATTTTTGTTCAAATATATCTGCTATATCATTTCTGTAAAATCTGTAATTGGTTGTGTAATTGAGCAGTTTGCAACTACTAATTATGTGTGACTTAATCGAGTAAGTCATAGCTTTAATCGATTAACTGGGTAATTTTCCAAAATAGGGCTTTGGTGAAAATAGCGGTAAGTGGGAATCGCGACACCTATTCAACCCCCTTCTAGGCGTATTCTGTCACTAATACCTAATAGGAACTAGGCTCAAACCTCCTCCTCATGACAATCTTCATTTCTCTCCAAGTGTCAACTGGCTCAGCTCCGCACCCCCGCCTGTCCTTCTTTTATTGGTCCCACCACACCATGACATACTCCTTGAATTCCAAGATTCTCACTTTGACCTTCTTTCCTTCATTATAATTGTGGAAGTCAAATACTTGTCCATCTTCAGTTCCCACTATCGGTAGGTGTCTAGATTGTTCATCCCCAAGAAAGTAGGAACCTTTATTTTGACTCCATCTAACCTATCTTTGCGTCTCCTCTCCCCACATCCTCCTTCTTCCTCACGCCTCCTTTCTCTATGCCTTCTCCTCCTTTCTGATTTGTAGTCGCTAGAGTCATCATTATGTAGCCTTTAATTTTGAACCCTCAATTCCTCCATCTGTCTTTAAAGGTTTTGAAATTGCATGTTGGTCGCTTGTAGTGATGTTGTTAAGTTTGTCATCGTTGGGGACAAAGTGAGACTTCTTTTGGGACTGAACATTTTGCACTTTCTCACTTTTCTCACAAGTGTTTAAAGTGTATCACTCCCTCACTTTTCTCTCAAGTTCTCCTTGGATTCTTCATTAGTTCAAGTTAACCAAGAATGAACCAAGACAAATGGTGAAACCCACAAACTTATCAATAAAATTGTATGATTGCTTGTTTTGATTTGAGAATATAACCTTTTTTGAGATACCTCTTGCTTTGTCGTGTTTCTCAATTGACTTTCAAGCAAACTAGCTCTGATTCCACTTGATAAAACCTCTTTGGAGGTGGTTGTCTTTTGTTGACGTTCGTTCTTGATTGAAGGTCTTTTGTAATTGTGAATGTTTTATGAATGACCTTGCACGTGAATGATTCGGATATGAATGTGTATGAATGAGATGGAATGTGTATTATTGGGTGTTATGTTTGAGTTTTAATGGGATAAAAGAAGATGGTAAAGATTGAAGATGGGAAGGCGCCACAAGCAAGTAGACTTGATAAGCCAATGGAGTTCGTCACAAGGAGAAACCTTCATAAGAACGGGGCCTTGGTTCAACCAGGAAGCTAGATTAAATTCTCACTAAGCAAGGAAATAATTCTTAACATATTCCATGTTGTTTTACTCAATATAATTCGATTTACAAATAGTGGGTGGATGTCCAATATGGCTCCACAAAATAAGCAACAAAGTGAAGACATTAAGCATACCCAATTCCTACGTGAATATGCATAAGACCACGAGTTTGTCTTGGTTCATTGATTCCCTAAAAGGAAATAATATCCACGACTAAACAAGGTAAAAGAATCACAATAACTTCTTGATTTGAAATGCATATCTCCATGGTTCCAAATAAGGCAAATAATCATACCCTCCTTTATTCTTGATCCTCACGACCAAACCTGAATTGTGAGACCATGTTCAGGTTCACTATTCTTCCACAAGGCAAGTTACATGCCTAATCCCCATATAGAAGATGGTAATTCCATGTATTTGATTTTCTTGCCACTTGCCTTAATGGTACATGGATTTGCTCCTTTTATGGAAGGTGGCATTTAGACTTGATGTCGTGGGATTCACATTCAAGTGATTGGTATCCAAATATTTGACCACCTAGGCAAGAAAAGAAACTTGTTATTTTCTAGGCGGGTCTTCATGCAAGCTAGACGCCAAGTTCATAATTTTACCACCTAGCCGAGAAATGTAACTCTTCATGCTGGCCAGATTCTTGGTGATGCGCTATGAACCCCAAAAGGAAAGGTTGGGCGCTAAGCCACAATTTTACCACCTTAGCTGAGAAAGGAAACTCTTCATGCTGGGTAGATTCTTGGTGATGCGTTTGGCGCCCATAAGGAAAGGCTAGGCGACAACTTAAGTGCCCATTACAACAAAGGAAATAATTAATGTCTTACAAGGATTACATGAGTTTATTTGCATAAGTAGGAAGCATCCTAAACTACATGTGAGTACGGACCTTGTAGAGTAGCTGAGCTTAATATCTTCATCGGACCTTGTAGAGTTTGTCTCCATTATGAGGCCCACTAGTTGATTGAGAGTTTAGTATGCCTTCTTTACCATTGCCCTAGTCATGGGCCCTCCTAGATCTTGTAGGTTCTCTTCATTAATGTTAAGCCTTGGTGGGCTATGATAAGTGCCAAACATACCTAAATTTCATACACTTTTATGGCACTTATCTTAAGCATAATTGAGAAAAACCAACTTACAACAATACTTTTTGTATAAAATATCACAATCTTGTATAGTTGTGTTTCTATGTATTTTGTAGGATTTAGAAAGAAGAAAAGAAGAGAAAAAAGACTCATGCTCAAAAAGAAAAAGAAGTCAAAATCAAGGTGCTCAAGCAGGCAACTGAGCGTGGACCAAGCCACACTAACTTGACCTGGACACCAGCCTGACCTGGACCAAGCTGCTCAAACAAGCAGCTGAGCGGACCTGCTTGGCCGCTCAGCCTAGCACCAGACTAGTCCTGACACGGTCAGAACTCTAGCTTGACACGAATAGACACGAGCTTGGCACATGCCCAAGCTGCTCAACAAGCAGCTTAGCAGAGAACCAGACTCATGCCCAGATCAGCAAGCACCAGGCCACGTCCCAGTCAGCACTGACAAAGCTGTTGGACAAGCAGCTTAGCGGTGCAACATGTGTGCTAAGCGGTGTGCACCCAGACTTGACTTAGCCATTAAGCAAATCATGTCACCAATGACATCACTTCAAGTAGCCCACCAGAGGCTTTTCAGAGTAGCTCACCATAGCTGCTCTCATAGCTCACAACTAGCTTTGGCGAGTCAAGCATAAGGAGGTGACAAAGCTGCTCGATCCAGTGACCAAACCCATGCTGAAGAGTTTGGTCAGTTGCTGAGCGGTGCTAACAAGCAGCTCAGCGGCTCCAAGGAACTTCTATAAATAGAGGCACATTTCATTCGAATCAAGAACATCACACCTCACATTTTCATTCACATCTTGCCTAGAAATTCTTCCATGAAGTTCTCTCTTCTTGTTCTTAGTTCTTAGGAACTTTATTTAAGTAAGTTTTGTAATTTTAGTTTATAATTCAAGAGGAGAAAAGGAGAAGGCAAATGAGATGCAAAAATGAATTTTGTAATCTCATTTTGAACTCAAAGCATCCAATCCTTGGATGGATGGCTCATGCTCCTAACAATTTCTTTTGAATATGGTTATGTATTTCTACTTCTTCGTATATTCTAAAAGTTTGAATTTTAATCATTCAAGTT
>NW_017727597.1:0-7494 GCF_001865875.1 Lupinus angustifolius | reverse complement strand
ATCAATAAATTGATTTGTTGAAAACACCTTTTAATATACAAAAGTGATGAAGCTAACTTACTAACTTTTATTTATTGTTATTTACATTCCACCATTTATTTATTCTTTAATACCAACCTTCCTTAAGGAAGAAGTTTGGTTTGTTAATAAAAGGAACCTGAAAGGGAGTAAATAAATAAATGTCACTCAAATTTATTATTCTTTTGTTCTTTATTTATTTATTTGTTTCTAACAACTAACTATTCATCACTTTTGTACATTAGAATACCATTAAACCGGTGTTGGAATTTATTCCACAAAATCGAGATGGTATTCAAATGTATTTAATAATTATGTAATAGGGAATTGCTTCGATACCATTTTACCGGCGTTAGAATTTATTCTAACAACGCCGAGAAAGGGCTAAGAATGAATAACTTATTTACATGATTATTAAAAGTAAGCTGTAACTGGAATATTCTTGAAACCATTATACTGGCTTTGGAAGTTATTTCAACAAAGCCGAGATGGTGAACAAAGAAATAAACCGAGTTCACTTACTTAATCAAATAAAATGGAAAACACACAAAGGAAGAGGAACTCCGCTCTCAACAAGTTGGTACCACTGTCGAACGATTTGTTGAGAAGGGAAGGCCTACCCCTCATAAAACCCTTTCAACAAATTGGCGCCACGAATATTCTTGAAACCATTATACCGGCGTTGGAATTTATTTCACTTACTTAAAGAATAAAACTGAGTTCATTTACTTCATAAAAAAAAAATAAAAACACACCAAAAAGAGAGAAATAACCTTTCAACAAAGTGGCACTACTGTCAGGACGATTTGTTGAGGGGGAAAACCTCTCAAATAAATTCTTTCAACATATTGGCTCCACAGTCGGGAATTGCTTAAATAATAGATCATTTCATATTTATATGTCATTCATCAAATAATTGTGCATAAATTTATTTTTGCTTTTGTACAAATTATTTTGAATTTGGACAAAAATGTAAATTATGTTTTCTTTACATACTAATCTCTTTTCTTTTGGAAATAGACAAAACAATTCCTTTTGATCTCAATTTTTAGGAATGGACCAACATGTTGATTTACAACAAGAAATTGAGCAATTCATCAAAGAATTTCAACTCAAGCTCAATTCGGTCCATCAAAAACTTCAAGATCTACCTAAACAAATTGAGCAAACCAACATAGCAAGTTTTTGGTGTAATGATTGTGCAAACAACCAGAATGTCTATGTCTTCTAATCAACTCACACTTATCATGACGAACTAGAGAAAATTCTCAACCAGTTGATGCAAACTACTATCAACCATCAATAGAACACCAGTGATGCTTTCAATAAAATTGAAGAACAAATCAACAGCTTGACAAGAACTTATCTGGTCAAGTCAGAATGTTGTGAAAGTATTACAACTCAAAGTGGGAAGATAGTAGGTGGAGTTGAAAAAAAAAGAGATTAGAAGAAAAAAAATAAAAATAAAGAAGAAAAAGAAAATAAAAAAGAAGAAGAAAAAGAAGAGACTAGTGGGGTAAGAAAAGAAGAAAAACAACACCCACTAGTACAGAAAAAAATACCCACCTGGTAGCTCCTTTAAAAGCCAAGAAAGAAGAACAGTTCGCAAGATTCATGGAAATATTCAAAACTCTGCAAATCAATATCCCATTTGCTGAGGCCTTGGAGAAAATGCCAATTAACTCCAAGTTCATGAAAGAACTGTTATCCAAAAAATGGAGTTATCTG
The DNA here is from genome assembly GCF_001865875.1 of Lupinus angustifolius. Classification (NCBI taxonomy): domain Eukaryota; kingdom Viridiplantae; phylum Streptophyta; class Magnoliopsida; order Fabales; family Fabaceae; genus Lupinus; species Lupinus angustifolius. Next base: position 5,748 of record NW_017727597.1, on the reverse strand, counting down.
GAAAAGGAAGTTGTTTCAGTCAATGCCAATTGTAGTGTTGTTCTTTAAGCAAACATTCCTCATAAATCGAAAGACCCATGCAGTGTGGCCATTCCTGTCACTATTGGAAATGTATCCGTTGACAAAGCTCTCGTTGATCTTGGAGCCAGCGTGAGTTTGATGTCATTGTCAATGATGAAAAGAATTGGAGGAATACAATTAAAACCTACAAGGATGTCGTTGCACCTAGCAGATAGATCCATTAAATATCCTGAAGGGGTTGTAGAAGATGCTTTCCTCAAAGTGGATAAATTCTGGATCGTAGTTGATTTTGTTGTCATTGACATTACCGAAGATACGGAAATCCCACTCATACTAGGGAGACCTTTTATGAGGACAACAAAAATGGGGATTGACATGGAAAATGGCAAATTATTAGTCCGAGTTGCAAACGACAAAATTGAGTTTGACAATTTTCATGCAATGCATCATCCGAAGGATAAAAGGCAATGTTTGCAACTAGATTTTGTCGAAGAAATTTGTGCAAAACACCCTCAAATTCACAAATCCTTGGAGATGCAAGAAAATAGAGTGGAGGGAGAAATCATCAAACAGTTTTCTAATGAATTGTTTCTTCACCAAAATCCAAGTGGACCAGCAGAGAAAGAATCAGAACTGGAATTGAAAGAATTATCGTCAAATTTAAAATATGTTTTCTTAAATGGAGAAGCCAACAATCCAGCAATCATCAACAATAAGTTGTCCAAATTGGAAGAAGAAAAACTTATACAAGTCTTGAAAAAGCATCAAGCAACACTCGGATGGACATTAAAAGATCTCAAAGGCATCAGTCCATCATATTGCATGCACAAAATTATGATGGAAGATGATTACAAACCTTGTGCTCAACCACAAAGGAGACTGAATCCAGCAATGAAGGAAGTGGTGAGGAAAGAAATTGTGAAAATTTTAGAAGCTGGTATGATTTACCCCATTTTGGATAGAAAATGGGTAAGTCCAGTTGAAGTGGTGCCGAAAAGAGGAGGGATGACGGTAATCCGAAATGAGAACAATGAACTAATTCCAAACAAAGCTGTTACTGGTCGGAGAGTTTGTATCCATTACCGCAAACTTAACACCGCCACAAGAAAATATCATCTTCCCCTACCCTTCATGGATCAAATGTTGGAAAGATTAGCCGGAAGAGCCTTCTACTATTTCCTGGATGGGTATTCTGGATACAATCAAATTGTTGTGGATCCATTGGACCTAGAAAAGACGACATTTACATGTCCATTTGGTGTTTATGCCTACAGAAAAATGCCATTCGGACTATGTAACGCTCCTGCAACTTTTCAAAGATGCATGCTGGCTATCTTCGCTGATTTGGTGGAGAAATGCATCGAGGTCTTCATGGATGATTTTTCTGTGTTCGGAGACTCCTTTGAAACTTGCTTGACAAATTTGGAAAGATGCGAACAAACTAGTTTGGTTCTAAATTGGGGAAAATGTCATTTCATGGTCACTGAAAATTAGAAGTTGATAAAGCTAGGATAGAAGTGATCGAAAAGTTGCCTTCTCCAACAAATGTTAAAGGAATGAGAAGCTTTCTCGGACATGCTGGATTCTATTGTAGATTCATTAAAGACTTCTCCAAAACAGCTCAGCCCTTGTGCAATTTACTCTTAAAAGATTATGTTTTTAACTTTGATGATTCATGTTTAGAAGCATTCAAACAATTAAAATTATGCTTTGTAACTGCTCCTGTCATTATTGCACCAAACTGGAAATCCCCTTTTGAACTAATGTGTTATGCAAGTGATTATGTAGTTGGTGCAGTTCTAGAACAGAGAAAGGAACAGGTTTTTCATGCAATACATTAGGCTAGCAAAGTTCTGAATGAAGCACAAATCAATTATGCTACAACCGAAAAAGAACTACTAGCAATAGTGTTTGCATTGGAAAAATTTAGAAGTTATTTGATTGGGGAAAAAACAATTATTTATACTGGCCATGCCGCAATCAAATATCTTCTAAAGAAACCCGACTCCAAGCCACAATTAATTAGATGAGTTTTGCGTTTGCAGGAATTTGACTTAGAAATCCGCGACAAAAGTGGCAAAGAAAACCAAGTGGCAAATCATTCGTCAAGATTGGTAAATAAAGAAGTCGCGTTAAGAGAACAAGAAATAGTAGAAACCTTTCCTAATGAAAAGTTGTTTCAACTTCAAACAAGACCATGGTTTGCTGATATGACCAACTATAAAGCCTCAAGTATAATTTCTGAACATTTTAATTATCAGCAAAAGAAAATTTTTCTCCAAAGAGTGAATCAATATGTCTGGGATGAACCATACTTGTTCAAAGAAGGAACCGATAATATTATTAGACAATTTGTTGATGAAAATGTGGCCTAGAAAATATTAAGGCACTGCCATAATTCGGCCTTTGGGGGACATTACAATGGAAACAGAACCGCAACCAACTACAATCTGGATTCTTTTGGCCAACTATTTATAAAGATGCCCAAATGTATATCCAAAAGTGTGATGCATACCAAAGGTCTGGGGAACTTGGGAAACAAAAATGCCTTTACAAAATAACATAGAAATATAAATATTTGATTGTTGGGGCATTGACTTTATGGGACCTTTCCCATCATCGTTTTCAAATGAATATATCTTGGTAGCTGTTGACTATGTTTCCAGATGGGTGGAAGCATTAGCAACACCCAAAGCCGATGCAAAAACTCTGGTAACATTTTTGAAAAATAATATTTTTACTCGTTTCAGCACACCAAGAGTATTGATAAGTGATGGGGGATCTCATTTCATAAATTCCCAATTAGAATGAACCCTAAAATTTTATAATGTTAAACCCAAGGTAGCATCACCTTATCACCCACAAACCAATGGCCAAGCGGATGTATCAAATAGAGAGTGAAAAAGAATTTTGGAAAAAATAGTTTCTGCTTCAAGAAAAGACTGGTCACAAAAACTGGATGATACTCTCTGGGCCTATAGAACTGCATTTAAATCCCCAATAGGCAAAACTCTATATCAACTTGTTTATGGCAAAGCTAGTCATCTACCAGTTGAATTGGAGCATAAAGCCTATTGGGCTCTCAAATTTCTAAACTTTGATTTGAAGGATGCAAATATTAAAAGACAGGATCAATTACATCAATTGGAAGAAATGCGGTTCCAAGCATATGAATCCACAAGACTTTATAAGGAAAAAACAAAGAAGTACCATGACTCCAGAATCAGAAAGAAAAATTTCTATCAAGGGCAAAAAGTACTTCTATTCAACTCAAGGCTCAAAATACTTCTAGGAAAATTCAGAACCAGATGGATAGGACCATTTGTCATCAACGAAGTAAAAGAATATGGAGCAATTGAGTTAAAAGATCCCAAGACAAAAGCAACTTGGGTAGTAAACGGATAGAGATTAAAACCTTATTTGGGTGATGAGTCAGGCTCCATCATCAATGAGCAATCAGAATAGTATCGTCCAAAGTCTGACATCAAGCTAATGACGTTAAAAGAGCGTTGACTGGAAGGCAACCCATTATGTGGTAAATATTTACTTCCTTTATCATTGTTTTCTTTTGTTAGTATTTTTATTTTTATTTTTAGAAAACAAATCAATTTTTAAATCACATCAAGTAAGTCCCAAAAATATTAAGGCTTTTAAAAAGGGGGGACAAGACTTGATATAATTTAATTTTTTTTTCTTGTCTACATTGTGTAAATATGTAAAAACTAAATTTGTTTGTTCAAAAACTCAAAATCATTTCAAAACCGAAAACAAAATGGCTAAACAAATTTTTTGAAATATGATCACATGATTATAAAATGTTAAGCATACTTTAAATTAAGTTTTGATTGAGCAAAATGAGATATATGCTAAACTTTTGTGAAAAAATCATATAATGTCATAACTTGAAATTTTTGCAAATTGAAAATTCAATTTTATGTAACAAGATCTTTGCAAACATTTTTTAAATCAAAAAGTGTGAATCCAAACCAAGTAAGGGAGTGAGCCAAGCACATGAGATAATCAAAGTGAGAATCAACATTTGATTTGTCTAATTAAAGTTGTTTGAGTCTTTAAATCTCTTAATTGCATAAGAATGATAAGAAATGATCAAGGCCTGTTCTTTTATTAGTTGAACCAAAGACCAAAAAGTCCAAACCAAATTAGGATCATCCTTTGATAAGCCCCTTTGAGCCAAACAAATGAAATAAATTTTTCCAAACTATCCCATGAAACCAAATTGAAAAAATGTTCTAAGAGAGGCTTATATTTTAAAGAATAGTTTGAAAGGATTAAGTTGGGGGGAAAATTGGTGGAAAAATATTTGCTTAGGTAAATTGTTACACATTTTTTTATAAACAAAAGCATTGATTTCTTGTTTCAAGCCTTATGTGTCAAAATTCACAAATCATGAAAAATCTCATTGAAATTTATTTTTGACATGCTTAGACATTTGAAATCATGTTGATCATTATTATTTTTAGCCCAATTGATTTCGGATAATTTTCACCTTTTGTTTGAGGACAAACAAAGTTTTAAGTTGGGGGAGTTTGATAAGTGTCAAACATACCTAAATTTCATACACTTTTATGGCACTTATCTTAAGCATAATTGAGAAAACCAACTTAAAAAAAATACTTTTTGTATAAAATATCACAATCTTGTATATTTGTGTTTTTATTTCTTTTTTATGTATTTTGTAGGATTTAGAAAGAATAAAAGAAGAGAAAAAAGACTCATGGTCAAAAAGAAAAAGAAATCAAAATCAAGGTGCTCAAGTAGGCAGTTGAGCGTGGACCAAGCCACGCTAAGCTGACCTGGCCACCAGCTTGACTTGGACCAAGCTGCTCAAGCAAGCAGCTGAGCGGACCTGCTTGGCCGCTCAGCCTAGCACCAAACTAGTCCTGACACGGTCGGAACTCAAGCTTGACGCAGTCAAACACGAGTTTGGCACATGCCCAAGCTGCTCAAAAAGCAGCTTAGCAGTGCAACCAAGCAGCTCAGCGGAGAACCAAACTCCTGCCCAGATCAGCAAGCACGAGGCCACGTCCCAGTCAGTACAGTCAAAGCTGTTCAACAAGTAGCTTAGCAATGCAACAGGTGTGCTAAGCGATGTGCACCCAGACTTGAATTAGCCATCAAACAAACCATGAAGTCTCCAAAGACATCACTTCAACTAGCCCACCGTAGGCTTTTCAGAGTAGCTCACCATAGTTGGTTCCATAGCTCACAACTAGCTTTGGTGATTCAACCATAAGGAGGTGACAAAGCTGCTTAATCAAGTGACCAAACCCATGCTGAAGGGTTTGGTCAGCTACTGCGTGGTGCTAACAAGTAGCTCAGCGGCTCCAGGGAACTTCTATAACTAGAGGCACATTTCATTCCAATCAAGAACATCATATCTCACATTTTCATTCACATCTTGCCTAGAAATTCTTCCCTAAAGTACTCTTTTCTTGTTCTTAGTTCTTAAGAACTTTATTTAAGTACGTTTCGTAATTTCAGTTTATAATTCAAGAGGAGAAAATGAGAAGGCAAATGAGATGCAAAAATGAATTTTTTAATCTCATTTGGAACTCAAAGCATCCAATCCTTGGATGGATGGCTCATGCTCCTAACAATTTCTTTTGAATATGGTTATGTATTTCTACTTCTTCTTATATTCTAAAAAGTTTCAATATTAATCATTCAAGTTGGTGCTTTCGTTAATTTTATTTGTTTGAGAAATTC
>NW_017727596.1:0-461 GCF_001865875.1 Lupinus angustifolius | reverse complement strand
TCATGCTCCTCCTCATCCTTATCCTCATCCTCATCATCATCCTATCCTCATTCTCCTTCTCGTCCTCATCCTAACCTCATCCTATCCTCTTCCTTATCCTCTTCCTCTTCCTCATCCTAGTCCTCCTCCTATCCTCATCCTCGTCCTCATCCACATCCTCATTCTCTTCCTACTCCTATCTTCATCCTCATCCTATCCTCATCCTCATCCTATCGTCAGCCTCATCCTCATCCTATCGTCAGCCTCATCCTCATCCTATCGTCAGCCTCATCCTCATCCTATCGTCAGCCTCATCCTCATCCTATCGTCAGCCTCATCCTCATCCTATCGTCAGCCTCATCCTCATCCTCCTCCTATCCTCATCCTTGTTCTCATTCGCATCCTTATCCTCATGCTCGTACTCATCCTCCTCCTCATCCTCATCCTTTTCCTCATCTTCATCCTCATCCTATCGTCATCCT
>NW_017727595.1:0-344 GCF_001865875.1 Lupinus angustifolius | reverse complement strand
TCTTCCACATTCTCATCCTAATCCTATCCTCATCCTCATCCTCGTCCTCATCCTATCCTTATCCTCATTCTCATCCTCATCCTATTGTCATCCTCATCCTCTTTCTCATGCCCATCCTATCATAATCCTCATCCTCATTATCCTCCTCATCCTATCCTCATCCTCAACCTATCCTCATTCTCGTCCTCATCCTATCCACTTCCTCATTCTCATCCTCTTCCTCATCCTCATCCTCATCCTCATCCTCGTTCGCATCCTCCTCTTATCCTCATCCTCGTACTCATCCTCTTGCTCATCCTCATCCTCATTCTCGTCTTCCTCTTCCTATCCTCACCCTCATCCTC
>NW_017727594.1:0-984 GCF_001865875.1 Lupinus angustifolius | reverse complement strand
ATCCTCATGCTCATCCTAACCTCATCCTCATCCTCATCCTCATCTTCTTCCTCATCCTCATCCTTATCCTCATCCTCATTCTACTCCTCATCCTATCCTCATCTTCATTCTCGTCCTCATCCTATCATCATCGTCGTCCTAATCCACATCCTATCCTCATCCTCATTATCGTCCTAATCCTATCCCTATCCTCATCCTCGTCGTCATCCTATCCATATCCTCATTATCATTCTCATCCTATCCTCATACTCATCCTCTTCCTCATGCCCATCCTATCCTGATCCTCATCCACATTCACGTCCTCATCCTATCCTCATCCTCATCATATCCTCATTCTCGTCCTCATCCTATCCACTTCCTCATTCTCATCCTCTTCCTCATCCTCATCCTATCCTCTTCCTTATCCTCATCCTCTTTCTCATCCTCGTCCTCATCCTATCCTCATCCTCGTCCTCGTCCTCATCCTCCTCTTCATCCTATCCTCATTCTCATCCTCCTCCTATCCTCATCCTCATCATATCCTCATTCTCGTCCTCATCCTATCCACTTCCTCATTCTCATCCTCTTCCTCATCCTCATCCTATCCTCTTCCTTATCCTCATCCTCTTTCTCATCCTCGTCCTCATCCTATCCTCATCCTCGTCCTCGTCCTCATCCTCCTCTTCATCCTATCCTCATTCTCATCCTCCTCCTATCCTCATCCTCATCATATCCTCATTCTCGTCCTCATCCTATCCACTTCCTCATTCTCATCCTCTTCCTCATCCTCATCCTATCCTCTTCCTTATCCTCATCCTCTTTCTCATCCTCGTCCTCATCCTATCCTCATCCTCGTCCTCGTCCTCATCCTCCTCTTCATCCTATCCTCATTCTCATCCTCCTCCTATCCTCATCCTCATCATCTTCCGCATTCTCATGCTCATCATCAACCTATCCTCATGCTCATCCTCTTCCTCGTCCTCATCCTATCCTATCCTCATCCTC
>NW_017727593.1:0-322 GCF_001865875.1 Lupinus angustifolius | reverse complement strand
CCTCATCCTCATCCCCATCCTATCCTCATCCTCATCCTCATCCTTGATGAGAACCTCTTCTCTTCAGGAGATCCTTTTTACTACAATCTATCTTGTTTGGTGCAAGGGAACCCACGGTTTTGATGGGTTATTTTTGAAGATGAACTTAGGCCGAATTGAATTGTTTAGGATAAAAGAAGATGGTTAAGGTAGAAGGGTGATGGCGCCACAACAAAGATGTTGATAAGCCGGGTGCTATTCGCCACAAGAACGTGGTTCTTGATAAGAATTTGTAATCTTGGTTCAGCCAAGAAGTTAGGAGAAGACACTCTCACTCAAAAGG
>NW_017727592.1:0-617 GCF_001865875.1 Lupinus angustifolius | reverse complement strand
TTTTTTCAACCTCATTCTTTTTGCTTTTGTTTGTTTGTTTCTTTTCACTCATTTTCTCTTCACTTGGCTTTTCACTCAACTTTTCTCTCTCCCTTTCTTTTCTCTCTACTTCAATCTTTTCCCTCAACTTTTTTTTATCCTCACTAATTTGCATAGGAGACAAAGGGGATAGCACAATCTTGCGGTTTTGGTGCTCAAAAGAGAACTTGTTAGTTCGGCCATCATGTGTGGGTTTCTTATCATATTGCCATGGACGACCCAAAAGCAAATGGCTAGCCTCCATGTCAACCACATCACATACCACGGAATCCACATACTTCCCAATTGAGAAACAAATTTCAGCTTGCTTATTGACAATCATTTCCCCAACCTCACTTAACCATTGCATTCGGTAAGGAGTGGGATGTGACTTAGTCACAAGATTAAGTTTTGACACTAATCTTGTACTAACCACATTAGCACAACTTCCACTATCAATAATTAGTGAACATAGCTTACCATCCACAATACATCTTGTGTGAAAGATGTTTTCTCTTTGACTTGCATCCTCCTCCTTGATTTGGCTTCCTAAGAGCCTCCTCACCATGAACAACTCACCTTCGGGAATGGTAACACTT
>NW_017727591.1:0-228 GCF_001865875.1 Lupinus angustifolius | reverse complement strand
TATCTTCATCCTCTTCCTCGTCCTCATCCTATCCTCATCCTCATTCTCGCCCTCATTCTAACCTCATCTGCATCCTCATCCTCATCCTCGTCCTCATCAAATCCTCTTCCTCAGCCTCATCCTCATTCCGGTCTTATTATCATCCTATCCTCATCCTCATCGTCATCCTCATTCTCGTCCTCATCCTATCCTCACCCTCATCCTTTCCATATCCACATCCACATCCTC
>NW_017727590.1:0-20731 GCF_001865875.1 Lupinus angustifolius | reverse complement strand
TTTTAGCTTTCATTTCTTTTTATTCGGGTTGAGCGGGTGTTTTTAGCTATGTTGTGCAGTTTGGATAGATTAAAGCTAAAAACAGTAGAGATTGGGTGCAAGAAGATGAAATTCAGTGTTGAGGCTATGCGAAGACCAATTGAAGGGCCAAAAGAAGTCATAGATGTTATATTATATTCCTATTTTTTAGATTGGTTTTGTTAGGATTATCCCAATATTTTGTAATTAAGATAAATGAGGATTATCCCTCAAGGATGAAAACACTTTTACACTTTACATTATAATTCTCTAATTTAGAATTTGGTATTCTTTTCTCCATCATGAGTGAGTAATTCTCTTTGTTTCTAGGATTGGGGCTATGCCCTTTTACATTGAATAAATACTTGTTCTTACTTCTATTTTACTGAGTGTTGTGATTTGAATCATTAAACTGTGTTTTATTCGTGTGAGTTGTATGGCCAACAAATTACACCTCTTAGATACATTGGGGTAGGACCGAGAGGTGAACCCAACTATCTGACCATTTAGTTATCAAACAAGAATCCTAATTCACAAGAGTGGTATTAGGATTATCGGGGGTTTCTGGAATTCACCTTAGATTGCTATGAAGCGATTGGATAGAAAGATCTAAGTAAAGGATTTAATTGATAATCGTACCATGAGAGTAGGTGCGACTTCAATTGAGTACACGTGTCGAAGATCGAGAGAGGATGACACATATCAAAGATCACAACTCAATATCTTTTTGACATTGAGTTTCGTGATCTGCATACTTCATTCTTGATGTGTATATTTTGTGTTTGTGTATGCTCCCCCTATCTTGTAGGCTTCCCCTTTGTGTTTAGAATAGATTGCACTATAAAAATTAATCGAGAAAACATTCCAACTCTTCTCCCCCTTTTGACTTCAGAAAAACCAAATTTTCATTAAACAATATATAGAAATATTTACAATGATACAAGATTTATATTGTACCAATGTCACATGCGATGAACAAGATAGATATACACACACAGATATATATAAATTATGTCAATGATGATACAAGCCAACCAAATTACAACAAAAAAACATCACAACCTTAAGACTAAAACGCCTCATACTTATCATCGTTGATGTCCATATAGTCCAATCAATTAGATAATCGGGTGAGTTCATTTCGAACTTGTTAGTTCTAAGCTTCAAGAGCACCTATCCTTGTAGTAATGTAGCCTCAAAGGTCAACCAATTCGTCCATCGTCATGCGATTGGTTGGCTTGTCAGAAGATGAGGATGGGTCAAATTGAGGTTGAGAGGGTTGTGTTTCGATGCTTGAACTACACTCTGATTGGATCTTGAATGAAGCCCATCTTGTGTATGACATCCAAAACGATTTTTCTATTCTAAGCATCCAACTCCACTTTGGATTCTCTAGTAGTAAAAATTCCAAATTTCTCAAGTATGGCAGTCACGATTAGAGCATAAGGTAGTGGACCATTCTTATCTCTAACATAATGCATTTGGTGCATGACGGTGAATGCCCAATTAACAGGTTTGTTATTCTTAACGACATATACCATTTTTAATTCCAAATCATTAACATGAGAATAATTTGAAAACATAGGAATTACAATGTAGCTTAAAAAATAGTGCAACAAACAATCATCCAAGTTGAGATTTCACACATACAATATATCTTGATTTTCAAAAGACTCAACCACTACTTTCTGATTTTTGCTCACTGTTTCCTCTTGAGGGAATCTACAATGGAGTATTGAATCTCTTCATATCGAACTTTTCCCATTGCTAGTAAAGTCTGAAGCCATGTTCTGCTCTAGTGTTTGATATTTTCTTACAAATAGTTCCAAAGGTTTTCAAATATGTGACAGTATCATTTCCATTAACATAGGAAAAGATTTTATCCTTCTTTAATTTCACATTATAATAAAATACATGCACTAACTCGGGATAATAGGCACTTTTCTCTAAAGTTAAATCTCTAAGATTGTGTTGCCTATGGAGTTCGAGAAATTTAAATTTAGCAAATTCAAATGAGTTTAGAATACCATACATGGGAGAGATGAGTTTCCTCCCTAAGAAATGAACCTAAAAACTTCCCATTGTTCATCATTTGAGAGTACCCACAACAAATCTAGTGGACTTGTCTCATTTGCATTCGTTTTTTGTCAGCATTTGCATCATTTGACCACTTTCAAAAAGGCCTAGCGTGTTGCTTCTAAGTTCTGGACGAAGAAGCCATGGATTTGAAGTTTTGAAATTCTAGGTTTTCTCAAGAAGTTGATTTTGGGGTTTTTGATTTCGGGAACAACAAGTGGAATTTGTGATTGGAAAGTGTTTAATGATGAAAATGTAGGTATTTCGTCCATAAATTTCACGAAAATATGTTGAAAAATGAAATATTTGGAGAAGAGGGGTTTGGGGTTCTCCTAGGGAAGAAGAAGGGAATTGAAAGGGTCGACATAGTAATCGGTTAATCTGTTAGAGTAATTGATTACTCAATCATAGTTTACCTATATTTCCATAAATGTTCTTCAGGTAATCGGTTACTCGATTGAGTAATCGGTTATCCAATAGATATGTTTCTTCAAGTAACTGGTTACTCGATGGAGTAATCGTTTACTCAAGTAATCAATTTTTAATTTTCCAACTACTTTGGTACCTCGTAATCAGTTACCTAGCCAGGGTAATCAGTTACACATCCAAAAAACTTGATATTTTACAAATAAAAACAATCATGTAATCAAGTAGGCATATAACATATCATGAAACATTCATATGATTATATAAACATGTAGAGTTCATAATTTTGTAAAAAGGTAATTTTTCAAAGGGTTTAGTAAATACGTCCACTAATTGGTCATATGTGTAAATAAACTCTAACTCTAATTGCACGTCTTTCTTTTAGCACATGGTCCCAAAGGAATAGATATATTATATGTATGTGTTTGATCCTAGAATGTATTACTAAATTCCTAGTATTATCACACTTTAGGATAATGCATCCTAAGTCTAGACCATAGTCACGTAATTATTGTTTGCGTCGAAACACTTGTGCACAACAACTATAAGTTGTTATGTATTCTGCATCTGTGGTACTTAAAACAACATAATCTTGTTTCTTATATGACCAAGAGACTAGGACATTTCCTAGAATATGACATGTTCCACTAGTACTCTTCCTTTCAGTTTTGCATCCAGCAAAGTCTGAGTCTGAGTACCCGACATGCCATAGTCTACATCAGTTATTCCTTTAAGATGTTTCATGATTCTTTTGACGACAACTATATGTGGCTCTTTAGGTAGTTCAACTTTCCCATCATGAACAACTCAAACTCTCCTATCATCTTAGTAAATTCGGTACACAAATCCTTATTAGTAGAACCGAAAATTAAATCATCAACATAAATTTGTACAAGTAGAGTGCCATGATCAATTTTATTAAAAAAAAGTGTAGTATTGACCTTACCATTTTCAAAACTTTTTAACATAAAAATTTGATTAATCTGTCATATCAGGCTCTAAATTTATAAAGATTAACAACTTTACCTATACCAAGGACCTTTCTTTTGTTCTTGTCTCATATAACAAAGCCTTTATTCGAAGATTATTATAAGACTTCGAGTCATCTCATGTTATTTGCTTTTAGGAGTTGTTGTTAGGATACCATATTTTCTTTATGGCTTCTAGAAACTCCTAGAAAAAATATTAAAATAATGTGCTAGGTACCCAATATGATTGGGTCCTTTGTGGTTAACACCTATTTCAGCACATTAAATTAACCATAGGCTTTGGCATATTTTATAAAACAAAAGTAGGTTTCTTGTCATGCATTTGCTATTTAGGAATATAGAAAGATTTCTTGTCATACATTTTTCTAACATAATGACGATTATAATAATTACTTGGTTTTATAAAATATAGTTTTCTTTACTCCAATAGTCTGACAATTTATGCAGTAACCTAATTTTCTTGAATTATTTTCTTGAATTTGATTGCCCAACAAGTTATCTAACTAATGTGAAGTTTTCTTGAAGTTGTTCATTTCTTGATTTAATTTATCAATTCTCAACTCAAGGATAGTGCATTTATCACATCTGGAGCAATCATCTTTAGGTTTGGATTTGAAAGTATCGAAATCTTTTTTCAAATTTTCATTGTTACTCTCAAGAAGTTTTATCGTGTTTTTATATTTAATGCATACTCTATATAGTCTAATATATTCTTCATTCAATTTATTATAAACATTTGTAAATCATCATATTAAAATTTATCATTTGATTCAGAGTCACTAACCTCATAATCCTCATTGGATTTGTGTGAAGCCATCAAAGAAAGATGTGATTGTTGGTTAATAAGGGCTCTAACTTTACCTATACGAGCATCAATAGGTGGTTCAATTAACAATTAAACTCAATTCAAAATACAAAAGATAATCTAAAAAAATCTATTGGTTTTAATCGATTAAATGGTTGTTTAATCAATTAACAGAAAACTGAACAATCGATTAACTAAAGGCTTAATCGATTAACCTATTGGTATTTTTGAAAAATCTTTTGGTTCTTGATGCAGCAAGAAAGCGGTGATTAAACTAATCTAATATGCACTTAAACATATTATCGAAGATGTTTAATAGAGCAGATTCACTTACACAATGATCTTTAAATGAATGTAATCAAATAAAGCAAAAATATGATAATTGCATGTAAGTAAAGGAGTAGGGTAACAGAGAAGATAAAACAGCTGTTTTATCCTGGTTCGGTTTCCAATCCATATGCAATCTACATCCAGTTCTCCCCTTCAAATCTTGGGAGATTTGCTTTACTAGGAGAAATCAAATGCTTATACAAAACACTTCTTCCATCAAGAATTCTCTTAGACCTAGCTTCTAGTGGCTCCTCACCACTTCTAACAAAGTATACTCAATGAAACCCCTTATTCGACCTTGACTGCAGCCTAGGATTTCTTCTAAATTTCTCTCTTCCTCCAAGGTGATACATCACACCCTCAAAAAGACAAATGTACAAATTGACCATAAAAGATGTGTACAAAGTTTTATTGCAACTACAATATACTAATCACTCACTAACAATCAAAATAAACTACCCTTTGATGAATATCACAAACTCGGAGATGAATATGAATGATTAAGATTCACGAAAAGAAAATCTTTGAAAAACTCTCAAGGTATGAAAATAAGCTTTTTCAAAGATTCACAAAACTCTCTCTTTTCACATGAATGTTTCTTTCTCTCTTTTCATAAAATCACTCTTAAAAAAGGTGTATCAATCTTGCATCAAGTTTCTGGATTACTCAGATACATTTGTATATGGTAAAGAATGGTAAAATACCATTCACTTTCAAATTGTTCTGTTTGGGACAGTTGATTAAATAACCACTTAATTGATTAATGTTTCTTTAAAACGTCCAACATTCTAAAACAAAAATTCAATTAATCGATTAACCATGTCCTTAATCGATTAACGAATTTCCCATTTGCAAAGACTTAATCGATTAATCAATGTCTTAATCGATTAACATTTTTCTGAAAAGACTTCGTTAATTTTTTATGAACCTCTAATATGAATGATTGATGCATGGTGCATGATTTTGAAAAGGATATAAGTATTAATGCCCAAAATCATGTATGCATGCTAAATGCACCTAAGTCATGTTATGTTATGAAAATTTCTTTATGGAATATGTTCATACTCAGATTATGTGAGATTTATCATAAGGTTAACCCAACTTAGACTCTACCCATTCAAAGCATCTTAGGACCTAAAAATAAAATAATACTCTACTCTTGATGATCATTTCTTGAAGCTTGAATATGAGTCTTTATATTGTTGTTGTTGATATGTCCTTTGTCTTTAAGCTTTAAGATTTGTCTTCATCACAATCAAGTTCTTGCAAGCTTGCATTCACAGTGTTTGCTCCTCATTTTATTTTTCTTAATTCAAACGCACATTATTATCTTATGATGGGATGTATGCTCTTATGCGCTTCTTTCCCTTCTTTCCTTTGAATGTATTCTCTTTTTGTAAGGCTTGACAATCACCTTTAATATATTATGGTTTTCTAAATTTAGACCATGTGAAGTCTTGTCCTAATGTTGATGCTTCATTGTTTATAGTGAACAATTTTATTTCTTCGGTTCCATGAGTCTTTTCTAAAGTGTTCCATATTTCGTTAGAAGATTTGCTATTTGACACTCTAAAGAACTCTTAAACTGAAGCAACTTCATCCTAAATTAACCAATGCATCTCCAATCTACTTCAATCTATGAGAATAAGTATGATAGCTTGTTGGATCTTATTTAAACCACTCGATGATTCAGATTTGAAACACACAATTTACACACAATTTTCATATATAATTCACAACAACTTGATTCACAATTTTCTGAATTTCTTAAAGTTGTTGAAGTGTTTTTAGAAAAAGATTATGCACTTTCATTTATTCTGAAAAACCCTAAAACATTTGTGTTATACTAATTGACTTTCAAATGATCAAATGCATAAGTGTGAGAATTAGTGGTAATCCTTAAGCCCTGGATAGATTTCTTCATACATTATAGTCACTATAGGATGTGGTGAGGGATAAGAGTGCAATCTAAGAACGGGTTTTCTTCTTGTGAGGGATTTGGTGAGTGATAATCTTGAGAAAATATTGGTGTAAGATGTAAGTATATATGCAAACAAATAGAGTGGGTGAATTAGTTTTATGCAACTTATGCATATTTTTGCCACTTCTTTTAAGATGAAAATCATATAAGCAATGGAAGACTTAACGTTAGCAAAAATCAAACGTAAGAATGATAACACCAATAATATCTTCGCTCACCTTCAATCCACCGAAGGTTGTCTCCAACCCTCTAGCAAACCACAAGAGATTTCACTATTAACGAGTATCAATCTTACACCAAGATTTCTCCTAAGATTATAACTCACCAATCTTCCCATTTCATGATTTTCACTCTTTCCCTCACCATATCCTATGGTGATTACAGTATATGAATAAATGATGAAATTTTGTCTAGGGCTTTAGGATTGCTAAGAATTCTGACACTTATGATCTAATCCTCTGTAAATCAATAAAAATGAGTATAACACAAATGCTATAGTATTTTTCAAAACAATTGAAAGTGTAGAAAAACGTTTTTTCAAAAACACTTCAACAACTTTATGAATTTAGAAAATTGTGAATCAAGATGTTGCAAAATGCTTATGAAAGTTGTATCTGAATTGTGTATTTTGAATCAGAATCGTTAAAGGGTTTAAATGGGTTTCCAACCAGCCATCATAGTCATTCAAAGAGACAAAAGTTGATTGGAAAGGCGTTGATTTGTTTTGGAAGATGTTGTTTTAGTTTTCACTTGGTGTAATCGAGTACGCTCAACTTCTATCAATGAGTAATCGATTACTCGATTGGGTAATCGATTAATTTGCCTTGTTTCTTTCTGGTAACTTGTTACTCAGTTCTGGATAACCAATTACCATGTCCCAGTAACCTGTTACACAGTTTCAACCAAATTGTTACTCAATTTATTCAAAAATTATTTTAAACCTTTTTAAATCATATTTAAATCAAGTTAAAAATTTCAAATCATTTTGAAAAACATTTCTAAGAGCATTTATACATTACTCAAGTAAATAACTTAGGATTATAACTACTTTACTTAGAAAGCTATATAATTTTGTCCATTTGATGTGCATGTTCTTAAGTTGTCAAGTCTTCAATCATTTATCTTTTATTTTGTCGATGTTGGTGTCTTCATCAAAATCTAGCTAAAGTCAGGAGCAAGATCTTTTCTCACATAGATTTCTAATATTAAAACTCATTCATAGTGAAATCTCTCGTGGTTTGCAACAGGACTGGATGTAGCCTTCGGTCGATTGAAGGTAAATCAGGATATATCTGGTGTTAACTCTCTTACCCTTAATCTTTTACTATCTACAGTTTTGATTTTTGCTTACTTAAGTCTTCTGTTGCTAATCTGAATTTCATCTAAATGAAGAAGCAACAAATCTTCATAAGTTGCATAAAACTAATTCATCACCATCTTAGTTTGTCATCTATACTTACAAAAACAAGTAAAAGAATGCATTGGAGTTAGTGCCCATAGCTCCAGAGAATATCAAAAGGATGAGAATACATATTATGATAGTCATGAGCATGCATTTTATGTAGGGGTGGCCATACGGGCTAGCCCGACCCGCCTTTGGCTTGCCAAATATCGGCTGGCTCGGCCCTTATTGCTAAAAAACTCAAAATGTCAGCCCAATCCATATTTGGTAGGACTGGCGGGCTGGCCCTTAGTTGACATTGCATTTTAAATAGAACGATTTGTGTTAAGTTCCATCCTAGCTTCAAAGGTGAGAAGAAAAGAACGTAGAGCATTGAAAGTTGGAAGCTCATTTTGATCCTCAATTGCATTAATAATAACCTAGAAATCTTCATAAAAGTCATCTAAGAAGGAGTAGCATAAGACTCTAAACGAAGAGTTGTACCACATAATAGGTTGAAGGATGCATCAAAACTGGAAGGTGCATAATAGCATAAAGAGATATCATGAATAAAGTGTTTACATAAATTATAGAAATAACCACTACCCCTTAGTGAATACCTACCACCATGTAGATGACCTTTAGAACCACAATATCCTTTTGTTCCATGAAAATTAGAGACATAACCACCTGGACATTCACTATGATAACTTTAGGGACGATGAGGATGAGAATTAGGTTTAAAAGATGAGTTTAGTTATGTAAAATAAGGTATACTAGAAGACACTGAGTTGTGAATAAAAGAACGTAGAGCATTGAAAGTTGGAAGCTCATTTTCATTAATAATAACCTAGAAATTTTCAAAAAAAAGTCATCTAAGATAAAATCGACATACTCTGCTTGAGATATAGGAGATCATGTAGCGGTAAGATCATTAACAATCTCCTTAATGCACATAAAGTACTTTGAGATTGAACTAGAGCCTTTGGTAATGGAACAAAGTTGAGAACGTAATTGTCTACCCTAGCTTTAGTTTGAGCTTGGCAATATTCATGAAATTCTTGCTAAAGTTCCCAATAATGCTTGCATCCAACAACACGAGACTGAAATTCCTCATACAACGAATTTAGAAGCCATGAAAGTGTTGGGAGATCTCCATCTACTTATATGCTATTTATACTCATTCATTTTTGCTCAATGTGAGACTTCTTTATTCACACTTGGAATACCCAACATCTCCCCCTCAAGTGTGAGTTCTCCTTCGTTCCGTCACATTTACCTCTCGTCAATCATCGGCTCTGATACCACTTGTTGGGAGATTTAAGCATATAAGTGAGATTGACACCACATCTTGACCCAAAACCTTAAGGCTTAGGTGTATGGGTCAATCTACTTATATGCTCTTTAACTCATTCACTTTTGCTCAATGTGAGACTTCTTCATTCACACTTGGAATACCCAACAGAAATGATCAATTTATCCAGTTCTTCCTAGCTAGAGATGGCAAAAAAACCTGTACCCGTGGGTACCCACGTGTAAAACCCATACGGGTATGAGTCACAAACGGGTACCCGCGGGTATTATAAACGGGTTTTTAAAAATACTCATAGTACATACGGGCGGGTATGGGTATTATGGTACTTGTGCCTGCGGGTACCCGTTATTTATATGATGATATATTATATTTAATTAAAATAAAAAGTACATATTCTAACATTCATTAAACTATGTATATTTTTTTCATTTTACTTTGCTTACATATTTTATTGAGTTTGGTGGTAAAACACCCTTCAAAATATTATTACATTTGTAGAAACACACATGTTTTACAAAGAAAATATATACTTCTTATTAAGGAAATGATAACAAAAAATCGCACAAATAGAAAACACCAATAAATTTAGCATTTTTCACAAATATTCAATCAAAATGTACAAAAATAATTAAGTTTTATCTCATTTGAAACATTATAGAAGTAAAAAATTAAAAATTCATTTATAATATAGGAAACTCACGGGTATCTAGAAATACCCGCACATATGTACTCATATGGGTACGCACGGGTATGGGCAATGCTCTCATATTTTGAAGCGGGTAGCTACTGCCCGTGCCCTTTGCCATCCCATTCCTAGCTAAGAAAAGTTAGATTTAAACGATTGTTAATCTAATCATCAACACTGAGAAACTGATCTGGAATTTCTCAAACAAGAACAAAATGTTCTAGTCTATTTGGTTTCAATAGTGCTTGAACATATTGACTCCAAATTAAGTATTTATTTACACTAAGCTTAGTAGAAGAGAGAGGAAGTGTGATAAGTGAAGGAGAATCACGAATTGGATAAGCAGTAGTAGGAAAGTCAGAAGCGGAAGGAGGAGAAAAAACTCCGGAAAATTCACATATATGGTGTTTTTGGTGCACCTTTTTGGAAAATTACAAAACTAGTGTAATTTTCCTGAAATCGGCAATTCCATTGCCGATTTCAGTGTTTTTCTCTCTCTAACTCCCCCAAAATCGGCACCAGGGGTGGAGTTTTATTAAAAGTAATTTTTTTTCTCTCTCCCCTCCTAAATCGGCAATGGGTGGGGAGATTTATATTTTTTTTTTCTCTCTCCCCCTAAATAGGTGTCGCGGTTCCCGAATACTGCGATTTGCACCAAATCCCCATTCTGGAAAATCACGCAGTTAATTGATTAAAGACAGCCTTAATCGATTAAGTCGCACAAATTAATAGTTGTTGAATGGCTCGATTGCACATCCACTCACAGATTATACAAAAATGATACAACGGATATATTTGAACAAAAATGATCTTTATATGGCAAATTTACAATATTCAAATTATCATCTAAAATAAGCAGTTAAAACACTTTAAAACAATAAAGAGATAAGGGAAAGAAACAACCTGCAACAAGGTTTTTATACTGGTTCATTTTGCGGTCCACTGCAAAACTATATCTAGTCCTCCCCTTCCGATCTCGGGAGATTTTCTTCACTAAAATTGAAGCCAATGTATCTTACATACACACTTCGAATTACAAGACCTTGAACGCTACCTTCTTGGATTCCAAGAACCTCTACCTTGGTTTGACCTTACCAATCACCTAGGAAAATCTTTCATATGATCCAGCCCCAACCAAGAGTATGTTATAAACTCAAGACCTCCAAGTCTTGGTGAAGACTCTCTGTATCTCGTTGGTGGTACGACACCAAGAATCGACTTTCCTTGTTACAAAAATACATAAAAAAATAGAGTAATGTGAAGCACTAAAAGGCTTAAACATTACAATCAAGAACAAACTATAAACCCTATACAAATCTCACAATTATCAAGAATATGTATAAGATCAGAATCATGAAGAACATGTAATTTCAACCCTTAAGAAATATCTAAAAAGTAATGAAAAAATCATGCAAGAAGAAGATAGAATGATGAACACATTTAATCATATGCAATGGATGACATGTTAATCCCTAAGCATGATACTATCTCACTCTAATGTCACATACAATTCTCTCTACCTGTATGACATACATTGAACACGAAAATATGCAACTTAGCAATTTTAAACTGGATGAATGAATGATCTAATTCGTATATTAAATCTGTTGAAAATACAGTTTATATAGAAAAGTTGTTAGACGCCCAGTTAATCGATTAAGTTGTCTGTTAATTGATTATCAGGCTGTTTGAGAATAAGTGAAATCTGTTTTTCTGCTATTTGTTAAAACTGTTTTCTCATTAATCGATTAAAGCCTTACTTAATCAATTAATTGGCATATTTTCAGTTAAGATATTAAATGATAAGGGAAAGAAACAGCCTGCAACAAGGTTTTTATTCTGGTTCGTTTTGTAGTCCACTACAAAACTACATCAAGTCTCCCCTTCCCATCTCGAGAGATTTTCTTCACTAAAATTGAAGCAAATGTATCTTACATACACACTTCCAATTACAAGACCTTGAACGCTACCTTCTTGAATTCCCAGAATCCCTACCTTGGTTTGACCTTACCAATCGCCAAGGAAAACCTTTTCTACGATCCAGACCCATCCAAAAGTATGTTCTAAACTCAAGACCTCCAAGTCTTTGTGAAGACTCTCTCTATCTCGTTGGTGGTAAGACACCAAGAGATAACTTTCCTTGTTACAAAAATACACAAAGAACAGAGTAATGTGAAGCACTAAAAGGCTTAAATGTTAGAATCAAGAACAAACTATAAACCCTATACAAATCTCACAATTATCAAGAATATGTATAAGATCAGTATCATGAAGAACATGTAATTTCTACCCTTAAGAAATCTCTAAAAAGTGATGAAAGAATCATGCAAGAAGAAGATAGAATGATGAACTCATTTAGTCACATGCAATGGATGACATGTTAATTCCTAAGCATGATACTATCTCACTATAATCTCACATGCAATTCTCTCTGTCTATATGATATACATTGAACACGAAAATATGCAACTTAGCAATTCTAAAATGAATGAATGATCTAATTCGAATAGTAAATCTATTGAAAATACAGTTTATATAGAAAAGTTGTTAGACGCCCAACTAATCGATTAAGTTGCCTGTTAGTCGATTAACGAGCTGTTTGAGAATAAGTGAAATCCGTTTTTCAGTTATCTGTTGAAACTGTTAAAACTGTTTTCTGGTTAATCAATTAAAGCCTTACTTAGTCGATTAATTGGCATATTTTTCAGTTAAGGTATTAAATGGTAAACTACATGTATGTTATGCTTATCAACTATACATGTTTTACCATTATGTTATGCCTAAAATGCACAAATAACATGTATGATTAATGCATGAACATATAATAATCTAGATGGCATGTCTCATGCAAATGATATGATAGTTTTTAGAAGTTGTGAGATTTGCATCTAGGTTTACCTAACCTAGACTCAAAAACTAAGACACGTATCTAAGATTCTAGTCTAGACATGAAGCTCTTGAATCTTTGGCTTGTTGATTTGTTGAGTTATCTTTAAGCTTTCACTAATTCCTTTGTGTTCATCAAAGCATAGGCAAGCTAAGTACTATTTTCACACTTTGCACTTTCACAGTATGGATACTTTCTTTATGAAATGCCAAAGTGCTTTTCTTGATTCTTTTTCTTAAGACATTCTTATTTTTAGCCACATGACTATTTGCATAGTCAAGACCTCTACGGTATGTTGAATGTATTTGGACATTTACAGTTTTGTCTAAATTGCGACTACTCTTATTAAGTTTATTAAGTTCAAGACTTAATATTGAAACTTTGGTTTCTAGATTAATTCAATTTAGACATTTTAAATAGGAAGGTTAGTTCTTAGGAAAATGTACATCTTTCTTTAAAACCTTGTTATCGATTTCCAAGCAGTATTTTCATTTTCTTTTTTAGAAATAGTTTGGAAAGCTTAATAGACTCACTACGTAGATCATTAAAGGTATTTTGAAGTTCATTAAAAGAGAGATTATATAAGGATTCAGATTCACTTACCTCATCATCATCAGATTGATGAGACACCATAAAGATAGGTGGACTTGCTCGTCACTTTATGGTTCTGAATTTGAAAATGTGTCATTGTCGTCTTATGCAATTTAAGCTCTTCTACATGTCTTCTTTTCTAGTTGCACTTTGAAAGGATTTTCTTCAATGTTTTACAACCGCCTTCTTATGGCTTGGATTCCCACATTCAAAGCAAGTGAATGTTTGTTTTTATGGGGAAGCCTCATTATTCTTGGTGAATCTTCTAGTTGGTCCAGACTTTGCAACTTTGTTCCTCTTTAGAAATTTGCTGAAGTTCTTCAATAACATGCTCATGTCCTCCATGTCTTCTTTGTCTGATTCATCTCCGGAGGTTTCGCATATATCTGCCTTTGCCTTCAAAGATATATTTTTCCTCTTCTTTTCATGTTGTTCAACTTGGCTCAACTTTAAACTGTGTTTCTTTAATTTTTCGAAAAATATAGCCAATAACATTTTAGAGAGACTTTTCTTTTAGTGTATGGTTGTCACTTTGGGTTGCCAATTTGTAGTAAGGGACCAAACGACTTTTAGGTTTAGGTTGCTATTTGACAACATCATGCCTAGGGCAATCAAATGGTTTGTAAGGTAGGTAATCCTTTTCTAGAGATCAAGTATCTTTTCTCCAGGTTTCATAACGAACATCTCATACTCTTGAAAAAGAGTATTGAGTCTGGAACACTTTAATATAGGCTCCCACAGGGCATTGTCACTCACCTAAAGGGGGTGAATAGGTGATACGGTACACGATTACTGTTGCTTGATAAATAAAGAGAAAACACAAAATTATACATTCTATAATCGATTATATACATATTTAATCGATTAACTCGATCTGCTATTAAAAGATTAACTAAACAACTTAATCAATTATTTAGTTCAGTTTAAGTGAACACATTTTTCTTTTGATCTCCAAGATTACCATGATTCTACTAAACTTATATGCACTTATTACAAACAGTTAAGAACAGTAAATGCACAATACATAATATGCAATTAACACAAAATTTTATGCACGTCAAGTTAAGTAAATTAAGTAATGCGAAAATGTAAAAGATAAGTGAGAAGAAGAATGAGACATGACTTTTATCCTGGTTCATTTGTGGGTCCACTTGCAAACTACATCTAGGCCTCCCACTCTAATCTTAGGAGATTTTTCTTCACTATGAAAAAACAATGTTTTTTACAAACACACTTCCAATACAAGACGCAAGATGTTACTTTATTGATCTCTATGAACTTGACAACCTTGTTTTGACCTCTCACTCTCGCCTACTAAGATCTCCTATCCTTTCGCGAGTAGGCCCCAGTCAGGTATCACTCAATACCAAGACCTCTTGCTTCTCGTGAAGACACACCTAACAACAGCTAGGATTTTCCCAAACCTATTCTCCTTCTATGGTGATACACCACACCAAGAGAACGTGTTAATGCCTTTGTCTAACAATTTTCTTCAAGTTATGTGTACACCTAATATGTGCAGATTTTGCACTCTTCTCACAATCTAAGAACCCTTCAAAAAGATCTCACAATTACATAAACATAATGCGTGAGATGCAAGGTTTCTTTTTCAACAAAAGATTTGACAATAAAGCTCAACGGGTATCTTGTAAAGATTCACCCTTTTCTTTTCTCAAAAGAACACATTGAAATCTCTATAAATATATGAAAGATAGAGCTTTAGATTTAATGAACACTATGTGTACACTCTTTATTTCGAATATGTGTTCTAACTCTATGCACATTTTTCTCTATTGTTAAGAAGCAATATGAAAAACTTGGGTTAAAATACTATTCTGTTCTAAACTGCAGTTAATCGATTATACTTAATCTTAATCAATTAACGAGTTCTTGAAAATAACAGAAAAACGAAAATAGTAACAACTCTTAATCGATTAACATATTTGTTAATTGATCAATGGTTTTCTAAAAATATATTTCAATTACGAATGAACCTCCTACATGATTTATAAACTAATGATGCATACCTTTGAATGACGTATGGTTTAAAACACTTTTTAAATGCATTCAAAACATATGATCGTGTGTGTGTGTGTAATAAAGATATAAAAATACTTAACCCCTAGATTTCATTGGGGTACATCCTAGCCTAGACTCTTCCTAAGCTAGCATCTTAAGACCTAATAAAGATATAAAAATACTTAACCCCTAGATCCTCTTTTGAATGCTTTGCATTGTATGAACTTGAGTTTTGACTTTATAGTTGATACTTTGTTGTTTGTTTATTTGCTCATCCTCTCAAGTTTGTCCTTGGACATTTAATCATGTCGTCGATCCTTGTCTATATCAATCTTTTGTTTTCATCAAACTATATGTGTTATTTGTCTTAATCAAAACATATGTGATGCATGCTTGCATCTTCAATCTCCCCATTTTTGATGATGACAAACACTTGTTGATACTTGTTAACAACTTGTTGGATCTGACAATTCTTTGTTGGACCTGCTTGATGACAATCAATTGTGTTTTCTTATGTTCTTATATGTTGAAGCACGTTTCTCCCTCTTGCTCCCCCTCAATTTGAGCATTGGGTGATTTATTCTTTTTCGTTACAGCAGCCTCAACTTATCTTCTCTTGTAAGTCCTACAAAACATAAAAAATAACTTTTCTCCCCATTTTGGCATGATCAAAAAGCAAAGTGATATAATAAAGTATATTGCCAAAAGAAAGAAAAACACAATGTAATTTCTACTAATGTTAGTCGATTAAAACAATGCTTAATCGATTATGTGTGATTCAATTTTGCATAGAATTGAATTTTAGGTGTTGGTTAATCGATTATTGTCTGTTATTAATTGATTAAATCTACTGTTATGGCAGAATATAATTCAGGCCGCATGCTATATGCAGAAAGTTTTACAATTTGATATCCCTGGTTTCATACACTTGTTCAATACTAATTATGTACATTACATGAAAGTATTTGTTTATGATACCATTTGTTTATGCCTTTTCCATTTATATACCACCACTTATTTGTTGAAAGTTAAGCACAATTAGATCAATGCAATAGATTTGAAAATTACTAAACATTCATTCATCCATTAATCAAATGAAAACCTGGTGTAACAGCTCTTAATAATTGATTACTCTACTCGGTAACTGATTACCCAAACATTCGTTTCAAATGAGTAATCAAGTACTCTCAATGAGAAATCGCTTACTCTGTGTTAAAACTGCAGGGTAACTCATTACTTAGTTTGGGTAACCTAGTACTCAGTTCAATTAACCTATTACTCAAGTCCAATACCTATTACTCATGTCAAGTAATCTGTTACTTAGCTTTTTGAAAATTAAGTTCCTTTAATCCAAGTTTAAATATGTTCAAAAATATTTTATCACTTGAGCAATATGGTTAAACATAATTGAAAGAATTTGGGAAAGATGTACTTACTCTTAGAAGACTACAAAACATCTTGATTTTGATAGATTGTCTTCTTAAGTCTTCAAGGTTTTCTCTCATTTTCTTCTTTTTGGTGATTTTGATATCTTCATTAAAACCATGTCAAGATCAGTAGCGAAATCTTCTTCAGAGCTTGAAGTACAAGTACAAATTGTACTACTCTTTCTTAAGCCTGCAGTTTGGAAAGTGGCTGGGATATATTACCCTTAAATGCTCTTGTTTTGCACTTTGTCTCCGACAAAAAATATATCAAATTAAATATCTTTTGCCCTTAGAAGAAGCACATTATTATAAGTCATAGCAAATGTGCTAATATTATCACACAATATCATAGGTGTTACATAGGAAACCATAGTTCAATCAACAAGGATTGGATTCACATAAGCTCTTGTGCCAGTAAAGCTCAGCTTCTATACTCAGAGTCTATGCTAAAGCTAGAAATAGTAGTTTGCTTCTTAGACCACCATGTAATGTGGTTAGGACCTAGGAGTAGACAATTTCTAGATGTATACTTTCTCTCATGTGATCAGAAGCCCAATCAGCATTACAGAATCTTCGTAAGGGTAAGGGTGAAGTAGATGATGGTGATTGATGATAAAGCCCATAGGATTGAATACCCTTTAAGTACCTCAATATTCTTTTAACAATTATTTAATGTTCCTGAAGTGGTGCTGAAAGAAACCGACGCACTTTGTTCATAGTAAAGACAATATCTAGTCTTGAAATAGTTGCATACTAAATGGCTCTAACAATAGATATGTAGAGAGAAGAATTTTCCGTATGATTAGATCCTTCCTTTGTCAACTTCAGAGTGTGAACCCTATGGGAATTAGCAGACTTGGCTTTCTAATAAGTCTCTAATATATTTGGATTGAGATAGAAACATAGAGCCATAACAAAGATTGTTTACTTCTATGCCAAGAAAATAATCAAGATGTCCTAGTTGTTTTAGAGCAAAAGTACAAATAAGTCCTAAACCTTATCAAACGAATAGCCAATAACAATAATGTCATCAACATAAAAAGGACAAGGAGTTTGCAAGTGGAGGTCGTTTGTATGAATAGAAAATTATTACACCTACTAGCAATGAATCTAAAGGAGACTAGAGTGTCCTTCAGTTTCTCAAACCATTGTCTTGGGGCTTGTTTAAGCCTATAGATTTAAGTTTGCACACTAGATTTTTTCTTGATGTTGAAAACCAATGAGTTGATGCATATGTAAACTTCTTCATTTAGAATACCATCGAGAAAAGCATTATTGACATATAGCACCTCGAGAGGCCAATGATAAGTGATGGCTAGAGTAAGTAAAATCTTAATGGTGATGGATTTGACAACAAGACTAAATGATTTGTTATAGTCTATTCACTACTGTTGATGAAACCCTTTTGTCACAAGCCTAACTCTACTATTATACAATCTAGATTATGTTTGACTCTAAATACTCACTTACAACCATTGGCTTGTTTATGTGAGGGTAGATGGACCGGAGACCGTGTCCCTAGTTTGATTAAGGCACCAAATTCATCATGTATAACACTTTTCCATATTGGATTTTCAAGTACAGGTTTCGCACTACTAGGCTCCATATGAGTAAGATGAGCTCTCGAATAGGTTTCTTTTAAAATACAACATTTGGACCTAGTTTACATAGGATGGGTAGACATGGGTGGAGAAGGAATAAAATTAAAAGAGGAATGGATGTTGACTGTAGAAGGAGCAGAGGAAATAGTTATTGGGGGAATCAATTGAGTAAGGGTATGAGGAAACAAGAGATGAAATCAATGAGGTATGAGAATTATGAGAGATATCAACAATAGGAGTGTTGTTATAGGAGAATCATTTGAATGCACAAGACTAGAGGAGGCAAGAGAAGGAGAACGATGAAATATCACAGAAGAATGTAAGGTGCATTGAAATCAAAAGGTAAATGAACACAAGGAGAGGAGACCTTAGCGATTGGAACAATGGTGGGTGAACTAGGTGCAAAGGGAAAAGAGTATACATTAAAGATAACATTCATAGAGATAATAATTTTTCCATCCTTTGTAAGACATTTCTAACATGTATGAGAGGTAAAGTATCCTAATAAAGTGCACTCAGCTGATATATAGGCAAGTTTGTGTTTAGGGTCTAAGATGTGGAAAACCTGAACAACCAAAATCCTTACAAGTAAGACAGTCAGGTTCTTTTCCAAAGAGAACATTGTGAGGAGATTTTTTTAGCTAACTAACACAAGGGAGTCTATTGATAAGTAACATTGCACAGAGAATTACATGATCCGAATAGGTCATAGGCAAACATGTATAAGCTAAAAAAGATAAACGTGTCTCCACTATGTGACTTTGTTTCCTTTCAAATGTACCATTTTAATGGTGAGTATGAGGACATGAAACACTATTGTGAAAACCTAAAGACTTAATGGTTACATGAAATTGAGTATTAGCCATTGTGACAAATTGTTGAAACATAGATAAGATGACAGATTCTTCTTTCAGTAGATATATCCAAATTGCCTTGAAGCAACATCAACAATAGTAGTATCTAAAACTGTGAAGAAGATCTTGCTCTTAATCTTGGCTAGATTTTGATGAAGACATCAACATCAACAAAAAGAAGAAAAATGATCAAAAACTTTAAGACTTAGAAACATGCACGCCAAGTGGACAAGATTATTTAGCTTAAATTAATTCAGTTATATATAAATTATCTTAGGAATGTTTTTTTAAATTGAATTCTAAACTTCAACTTGGGTTAAATATAAATTGAAAAGATTTAAAATAAATTTTCAAGAAACTTAATTACAAGTTACTTGAAACTGAGTAACAGGCTACTCGGACAAAGTAATTGGTTACCTAAAATTGGACATCAGTTGAGTGTAATTGATTACCCAATGCGTGTAACTTATTACTCAGTATTGTTGGAGTAGTTTTCATTTTCAAACTGGAAAAGCTTCTTCACAAATGAACTAGTGCCTCTCCAAAAGACTTTTACCTCTTGGAATAGACACGATAGTTGGTTGGAAGCCTATTTAAACCACTCAATTATTCATATTCAGAAGACACAATTTATACACAATTTGCAACAACTTGATCCACAATTATCTGATATTCTTAAATTTGTTGAAGTGTTTTTCAAAAATGTTTTTATGGCCTTTCATTTGTTCTGAAAAAGACTAGAGCATTTATGTTATACTCATTATGATTGACTTTAAAGTGATTGAGTGTACAAGTGTGAGAATTCATAATAATCCTTAAGCCTTAGACATATTTCTTCATTTAGTGCAATTTAAGAAGCAATGCGCTTCTTGTGAGGAATTTGGTGACTGATATTCTTAAGAGAAATATTGGTGTAAGATGTAAGTATAAATGTTAAACTAATAGGGGGTAAATTAGTTTTCTGCATATTTTTGTCACTTCTTTTAAGACGAAAATCAAATAGGAAATGGAAGACTTAACGTTAGCAATGGAAGACATAACGTTAGCAAAAATAAAAAATTGCAGAAGGTAAATGATGAGTGTGAAATTATGCTACATTTACACTGCATTTAACTTGCATTTTAGGATATAATTAGAACTTTAGGAATGTTTTTAGCTTTCATTTCTTTTTATTCGGGTTGAGCGGGTGTTTTTAGCTATGTTGTGCAGTTTGGATAGATTAAAGCTAAAAACAGTAGAGATTGGGTGCAAGAAGATGAAATTCAGTGTTGAGGCTATGCGAAGACCAATTGAAGGGCCAAAAGAAGTCATAGATGTTATATTATATTCCTATTTTTTAGATTGGT
>NW_017727589.1:0-55405 GCF_001865875.1 Lupinus angustifolius | reverse complement strand
AGATTTATATTTTTTTTTTCTCTCTCCCCCTAAATTGGCAATAGGCAAGTTTTTGTTTTTTTTCTCTCTCCCTAAATCGGCAATAGGGTGTTTTTGATTTTTTATTTTTATTTTTGAGAGTTATATTATTAGTTTTAGGGTTTAATTTTTCAAACACTAACCCTAACAACACACAAAATCAGGACTAGGCGGAAGATTTATTAAATCTAATTTTTCTCTCTCTCCCCCGCTAAATCGGCAATGTGGGGGGAGATTTATATATATTTTTTTTCCCTCTCCCTTATTTAATAAAACTCCTCGTAGTCCCGATTTTTTGTGTGTTGTTAGATTTAGTGTTTGAACCCTAAAACTAATAATATAACTCTCAAAAATTAAAAAAAATTAAAAACTCCCTATTGCCCATTTAGGGAGAGAAAAAAAAAACAAAAACTCCCCCATTGCCAATCTAGAAGAGAGAAAAAAAAATATAAATCTCCCCTCCCATTGCCGATTTAGGAGGGGAGAGAGTAAAAAAAATTCCTTTAATAAAACTCCACCCCTAGTGCTGATTTTGGGGGAGTTGGAGAGAGAAAAACACTAAAATCGACAATTTCATTGCCGATTTCAGGAAAATTACACTAGTTTTGTAATTTTCCAAAACGGTGCACCAAAATCGTAAATTTTCGGTTTAGGTGCACCATATGTGTGAATTTTCCAAAAACTCCAGAATCATTTGCAGTAATCATTGTTGGCAAGATACCATGTAAAAGAACAGTTATGATGAAAAGAAGAGAGAGATAGTAGTTATGAAGTGGTAGTTGAATTGTCACTTTGCTATTATTGAATCAAAAGCAAATTACAATAGGTGGAAACGTCTATTTATAGGAAAGTTGTAGCTTACACTAGACGCTACTCTAGAAAGTACAATGCAGTAAAATACAGTACAATTGATAATTGTCATTGTACTGTAAATTAAACTAAGCTAACAATGTAGTACAATGCATTACAGTTGATAATTGTCATTGTACTACAGAAGAAACTAAGCTAACTTGGAGTGTAAATAGGAATTGTACTACCTTTGTCAACACAACTAATACTAACTTCTATTCTTTAACAAGGCAATAATAATATTAGAGGTTTAAAAATTTTAATTGACATAATATATTTTTATTAATACGAGATAATATATAAGATATGATTTAGGAGAACATATCAATGTTCGACTTTTTGACCTATGTGATGATATGGCATTGAAAGAAGAAAAATAATTTATTTACTCATAAAAATGATTGTTAATCATTAATTAGATTATTAGTATCCATCTGGGTTGTTGGTTCATTCCACACATATTTGATTTTAAATAAATTTGAGTTTTGCATATGAAAAAAATAAGGAAGCCGGTATCCTCTACTTAATTCCCAAAAGTAAGAACTCTCCTTTGTTTTCCTTTTTAGGAAGTTGCTTGCTCACACACCTCACTTTCTTTAACAGCATATTCTTATTAGTGTGAACATGGGCTATGGAGTTATCCTATGTACATATAAGGTATGTGTTAACTAATTAAATATAATATCTTGGTGTTTAAATAGCCGTATTGTAAATAAAAAGTTAGGAAAAAAATCAAATATTTAAATGGAATACATTGGATCCAGACAAAGTCAAGCTCCAATCGTGCGTACTGGTTCAGGCTTTTCTGGTGCAGTGACTTCTACTTTTATATCAACTTTAAGTTAGCACAGAATATTAGACAAAAGGGTTATATGTAAAACGTTATTCTCCATAGAATTTGTGAAGAGTGTGCCCAAAACTCAAATTTCAAAGACAAAGATGCCTCGTGGTACACTTGAAGTTGTTTTAGTCAGTGCCAAAGGCCTTCAAGGCAATGACTTTCTCTGTAAGTATTAGGTCAATGATCTTTAACTCTTTAAATATTTTGATCAAGATACATGTTTTTAAATCTCAGCTAACAAATTATATCTTATTTTCATATTAAACTAGAGAAAATTCATGTTAAGATGTGATCTATCTAGATATTTGTTGTTCATAAAGTAATGTTTAATGGATCTACCTTATTTGCACATTAAACTTTACTATCATTTCAATTGACCTTATGTTTAATCTGAGTAAAGGGTATTTTCCCAAATGCAATGAAATTAACTGGTTATAATCACAAGGGATTGACTATTGAAGTCAACTATGCAAATTATTCAAGATCATAGTACTCTAATAGTCTGATTTTATTTGCAATGAGCAGCAAGCGTAGATCCTTATGTGATTCTTACATACCGGGCACAGGAACACAAAAGCACTGTGAAAGAAGGTTCATTTCTGACAAAGTTTACTATATATATATATATGCTTCTTTATAACTTTTTCTCTGCTGGCTTGATTAATGTGTTATGAACTTATAGCAGGTGGTGGATCCAGCCCAAAATGGAATGAGAGCTTTCTTTTCACTGTTTCTGACAGTGCTTCTGAACTTAATCTAAGGATAATCGATAAAGACCATTTTAGTAAAGATGATTTTCTTGGCGAGGCAATGTGAGTTACATTATTTTTTGACTTGTACAGATAATGAAGATATAAAATGTATACTTGATGTTATACATAGCTAGTCTAAGTATAGATAAAAAGTGAATTTGTGTTAAATAATCAATAACCAATATAAATCTTTGTCGAATATCTATATTGTCGACTAACAATGTGATATTCAAGTAAAGAGACTAATAATATAAATTCTGAATTTCCAGTGGACCAAATATTTATGCAAATTTCCTTCCCGAGTAGCTCTAGTGACTGGTCTAATTTTCATTTGCTTTTTGCCATGAGTAATTGTTGTTGATAGAAAGGATTTAATTATGACTTATTGTTGGTGTGAAGTTTTTTATAATGATATCATGTTGCTACATCATTTAAAAATAGAGTGTAAAATGTGTGTATCATTCATCATTCATTTGCAATATTTTTATTTAAAAGTTAATAATAATTAAAAATCAATGGTGAATGATGTAGTGACAGGGTAAAAAACTTTTACACTGTCAGTGTATATATCTTTTTACCTTAAAAATATTTAACTTTCAAAATAATTAATTCCGAAGTGCCATATGGTACCTGATAGGTTGATGGAATAACAAATTTTAGATTGATAATGCATCAAAATTAAACTATGAAACAAAAGGTGGTTAGAATGGGCATACTGAACATGCATTCATGTATATATGATTATATGCAGAATTCCTATAGATGCAGTGGTTGCAGAAGGTAGCATTCCAGAGACTCCATACAATGTTGTGAAGGATGAAGACTATCGTGGAGAAATTAAGGTGGCTCTCACTTTTACTCCTGAGCCAGAGGTAATGCTAAAAGCCTAGAATCACTATTTTAAATTATACCTGAACCACTGTTGTGATGAGATTTTATTCTTGAACAAAAGTGGGATAGACTTGTTAGAATTAGAGGGAGGGCATTGACTCCGATACGAATGAACCCACGAATTCAGCAATTATGAATTGGGCACTTTAAGTATTCAGTCATGAATGCTGAGCAGGAATCCTCTTATATAGTACATTCTAATTGAAGTGAAAACTTTTAAAGAAATCAATGCAAACACAACTGCCACCTCAATTTAATAGACTGAC
Source organism: Lupinus angustifolius (assembly GCF_001865875.1). Taxonomy (NCBI): domain Eukaryota; kingdom Viridiplantae; phylum Streptophyta; class Magnoliopsida; order Fabales; family Fabaceae; genus Lupinus; species Lupinus angustifolius. Next base: position 51,788 of record NW_017727589.1, on the reverse strand, counting down.
TAGAATATTTTGTTAAGTTACTTTTCTAATGCTTAGAGACCTAGATTTATAACAATTTACCATTAACCTTTCTGGTTGCAGAGATATGATGACAGCTACAAAGCAGAAGAAAGCTATGGGGGATGGACACAATCTAACAGAGATATATAAAGTGAAGCAAGTATTTACAATTTTCCAGGACCCATAATTTCATTTTGGAACAAAAAAATAAGCAGTTTTAGGTCACTGGGAAGTTCTAATTCAGTGTTTGTTTTTCTAGTGTGATGATATGAATTATGTTGTTTGGTTGATTTCCTCCCTTTTCATGTCAACTTTTTTGTGCTTAACATTTTATTTAACAGAAATTTATTTCATTTTGTTGCATATCATCATCATCCTCGTGGAAAAAAGACGACAACTAAATCAAATTAGGCGCTCATAACAAGACAAACAGCATCTCATGTTATATAGTGGTTCAACTTGAATCGAAAATTGAGAGTCATACTTCAAGGCAGGGCCGTACTTGGTAATGGAGATCATAAAAACAGAAAAACCATATGATTAAAGAATGTCATCTAATTAAAATGAAAAATTATAAAAAAAATAATAATTTTTTTATATTACTTTGTCAAATATGATTTTCTTGAAATTTGGAGACAAATTTTCTTTTGGACGTAAGATCTATACTCCATAATGGGAGGATGTGCGCTAAATGCATAGCATAAGACCCATACTTAATGGGGCTCAAATATTTTTTAATTATATAATTAATTTTATCTCCACATAGCAAATATGTTATTCTTTTTATTCATTCTCAAATTTATTGTGTTGTCAATTATTACAATGGTACACATGAATAAGTTTAATACTTTCTTAGGTTGTAATGCTCTTTATTTTATATTATTGCATAATTAACTCAAGAAAATGACTCCAAACATTATCATATACCTTTTAACATTCCTTAAGAAAATGTTTCCAAAAAATATATTGGACTCAAGTCTTAACAAATAACAATAATTGAACTAAAAAACTAATGTATTGATATTCTCATGATTTATATGAGACCTATTTTGTTCAAAATTTAATATAAAAAACTAATGTATTGAAGAAGCAATTGGAAGACTTACTACAAAAACAGTTCGTCAGACCAAGTGTTTCTCCATGGGGTGCTTCGATGTTATTTATGTAGAAGAAGGATGGCAGTATGCGGTAGTGTACTAACTACTAACAGTTGAATAAAGTCACCATCAAGAGAAGTACCCTTTGCCAAGAATTGATGACTTGATGGATCAACAGAGAGGAGCGACTGTGTTCTCAAAAATCAATCTTCGATCGGGGTACCACGAAATACGCGTGAAGTCGGAAGATATTCTAAAAACAGCTTTTCGGACGCGTTATGGCCATTACGAATACTTTGTGATGCCATTTGATGTAACAAATGCTCCTACAGTGTTCATGGATTACATGAATAAGATTTTTCACCCATACCTCGATACTTTTGTAGTCGTATTTATTGATTATATCCTGATTTACTCGAAGAATTAAGATGAACATGCGAAAAATATGAGGATAGTGTTGTAGACTTTGAAGGACAACAAACTCTATGCCAAACTTTCGAAGTGCGTATTTTGGCTGGAATCGGTGAATTTTCTCGGGCATGTGATATCAAGCAAAGGAATTGATGTGGACCCTACTAAAATGGAAACAATGATGGAATGGAATTCTACGAGATCAGAAGCTTCCTCGGTTTAGCAGGATTTTATCGGAAGTTCATAGAAGGATTTTTGAAGTTGGCTTTGCCACTGACTATGCTAACAAGAAAAGACAAAGCCTTCGTTTGGACGGCAAAGTGTGAGGAAAATTTTCAAGAGCTGGAGAAAAGATTTACCACATCGCGTGTATTGATTTTGCTAGACCTGAATGAGAACTACAACGTATACTGTGACGCATGGAAACAAGACATGGGTTGTGTGTTGATGCAACAGAAAAAGGCGGTGGTTAATGATTCAAGACAATTAAAGCCACATGAGCAGAATTATCCGACACACGACTTAGAGTTGGCTGCGATTATTTTTGCTCTCAAGATCTGGAGGCATCATCTCTGTGGGGTGAGATTTGAAGTCTTCAACGATCACAAAAACTTGAAGTATTTGTTCGACTAGAAGGAACTGAACATGAGGCAAAGGCGATGGATGGAATTCCTCAAGGACTACGACTTTGACCTTCAGTACCACCCTGGGAAAGCTAATGTGGTGGCTGATGCCTTGAGTAGGAAGTCTCCGCACATGTCCACCATGATGGTCAGCGATATGGAACTGATAGAAGAGTTTAGAGATGGTCAGATAGATGGTGGTTGATGCCTACTCTGAGCTGCCTTCACGTTTTCCCTTATCATTCTTATCTTTTCCACCATCTGTTGAACCACATAGGGTCCTAGTATAAGAGTCTCTCCTGCTTCAAACCAACATAACGGTGTACTGCACTTTCTACCGTAAAGAGCTTCCTACTACGTCATGCCGATACTTGAATGAAAGTTGTTGTTGTGGAGAACTCCAACCCTCGGATATCCCTGTTTGGAAATGGGATAGCATTGCAATTGATTTTGTAAGTGGTTTTCCATGGACTCAGAAATGGTACGATGTTGTTTGGGTTATAGTGGACCGTTTGACGAAGATGGTTCACTTCCTACCAATCAACATAAAGTACTCTTTGGAGAGACTGACAGATCTGTACATCAAAGAAATTGTCAGAATGCATGGGATTCTTACCAATATCATCTCAGATAGAGATCCGCATTTCACTTTGAAGTTTTGGAAGGGCATGCAGATGGCTTTAGGTACCAAGTTGAGTATAAGTTCGACTTACCACCCGTAGATTGATGGCCAAATCGAATGGACTATTCAGTCATTGGAATATATGCTTAGAGCATATGTGTTGGAACACTCTGGAAGTTGGGCGGACTATCTTCATCTGATAGAGTTCACCTACAACAAAAACAACTTTCATTCAAGTATCGGCATGACGCTGTATGAAGCTCTTTCCGACAGAAATTGCAGAACGTCGTTATGTTGGTTTGAAGCAGGAAAGACTCTGATACTAGGACCCGATGTGGTTCAGTAGATGATGGAAAAGATAAGAATGATAAGAGAAAACATGAAGGCAGCTTAGGGCAGGTAGAACAGCTACTATGACAAAAGGAGGAACCCTCTCAGTTTTGAACAATGAGATCATGTCTTCATGAGGGTGGTCTTAATGACTGGCATTGGCAGAGTATGTTTTCTTAATATGTATGTTTAATTTTAGAGGACGTAAATCTTATAAGTTGGGGAGGATTGCAACACTGTGATTTTATGTACGCATTTTATTAATTATTTAAATGACAAGCGACTAATTTTAGAAATTAATCGGTATTGATTTAGGCTAAAGCTCAGATGAGTTTTAGTCTTGTATGATGATTTCCTAATTTATGGTAAATTTTCGTAATTGTTTGCGACAGAAAGTCTTCGGGCCTTTTCTAGGCACAAATTCACCTTAAATACGGCCCAAAAGGTGATTTTTTAGTTCCATAACTCAGAATTGACTTCTGATTTTTCAATTGGTTTCAAAATATTATTTCGAGTCAAAATAGTCACCAAGTTATCAGTAACTCATCTCTAGATATTTTTCACTGTGAAATCTAAGTTCTGACGTTCTAAACGTAACCCTAGATCGAGAGATTTTTTTAATCTTCGGCCGAGTTTTAGCTGACAACACTCAGACATGGTTTTAATCATGATGTTTCATCGTATTAGTCACATTACTATGCATGAGTCAAGATTGCTTGTGGAAGAAGCAAGGGTACAACCTTTTTTCCACAATCCCCAAAACCACTCATCAACCCTTACATCACCAAGATTTTGGAGATCCCCCCTTTGATTTTCCTACCAAAAATCTGAATTTTCCTCTATAAAGGCAAACTTTGGCCTTGAGGAAGACTTTCCTCTCCTCACTCTCTTATTTTACATTCTAGCATTTCTAGAGATTCTTAAGGTAGTTTCGTCATTGTGTTCTCATTCTCTTCCACTTACATTAGTAGATACTTATCATTGTTGTTATGTTGTTGAAGGATCTGTTTTATTTTAATGTTCGGATTCAAGAATTTTTTTATTGTTAAACCATGTAAAGCATGGATTTCTCCATTTGTTTTTGTCTTGAAAACCATAACCATGAACAAGTGTAGAATAGTTGTTTTTCGTATTTAATGCTAGAAATATAATATTGATATTTCAATATGGTTAAAGGTGATGATTTGTATATCAAAGGAACCTTTAAGGAGTTTTTGAAACCATGTAAAATTTGGATTTTTCCACTTGTTTTTTGCTTGAAAAACCATAGTCTTGGACAAGTTTAGAATAGTATTTTTTTTTAATGCTAGAAGATTTAATGTTGGTGTTTGAATGTGTTTAAAGGTGGTGATTTTTACATCAAAGGAACCTTTAATGCGTTTAATGATAAGTTGAAAAATCAAAACTTTCCTTAACATTAGGTCTAAAATCTTGGCATATATGTGTTTAGGAAAAGTTTAATTTCTATCTTTGAAATCTAAAATATTTATAACTTGAGTGTTTTGAAGGTGTAAAGTAGTGTTGTTAGTGTGAATAATGGATGTGTTACCAACACTAAAGAACCATATTAAGGAAAAGGATGAGTTTTTTATTGAAAAAGTGTTGTTGAAATAGTATTATGTGTTAAGAGTTTGATTAGTGAATGATATCCTTTGACTTCCAAGATCAAGTAATGATTTGGGATAAAATATGACTTATAAAAGTCTTGACTTTATAAACTTAAAGTGATATGAAGTCTTGGATGGTAGATTAGTTATAGTATGGACATTGTTAAGTTAGCTTACTTTAAAGTGGTAAGTTTAACTTAAGAAATCTTGATTTTTAGAATGTTAACTTTTGATATGTTGTTCTTGGCTATGTGATCAACACCTCAACCCTTGTGGTTACTAATAAAATAAAAAGTATTTAGATGACCATAGATTTAATTTAATCTACTTGAGTTACATTACTTTAAAGTGGTAAGCTTAACTTTAGAGATCTTGATTCAAAGTGTTGATTTTGGTTAAGAAACTTACCTTTAAGTAGTGAGTATGCCTTAAAAAGTCTTCATGAAAGTATTAATTTGTGTTAAATTTTAAAGTACAAGATTGGTTAAAGTCTTAGTTTAAAAAGGATTGTTTTCTTAAACAATACTTTCGATGATAAAGGATGGTTCAAGAATATGTAATTTTGAACCGGATAGATGAAAGTGATTGAGTTCACAAGAGTTAAAAGATATCTTTACCTTAGGGTTATCATGCAAAAATTTATTGTAAGAATCTATAAAACTCCTTTGTTGGGGATAATGTACTCCAAAGGTGTAAACTTCGTAGGAAAGAATAATTACATTAGACTTATGCGAATTTGTACAAGAGGTTCATCATAACCAAAGTAATGAGTGTTAAAAGTTACATTGTTAAGGGCGAGGCTCGAAAGGTTATGTTTTTCCTATGCAGCGAGATCGTCTGACCGTAAGAGGCTTGGCCATTGGGCCGTACAAGGTGATTCACCAATGGCTCATAGTGGAGATGAGGTTTTCCTCTGTTGATGATAAGATCGGGTCCCACTAGAAGCATTTCTGATGGGAGATGTCTTAGGATGGGCCGATCGATATAAAATAATGATTAAAAGGTTTAGTCTGCTAACCTCGGCTAGTGTGCATACTCATTGTGAATAATGAAGTAGTGGAGAGGAAAATTACGGGAGACGAACGAGCCGTGAGATGTTGAGAGGGTCGGTGATGGCGGTGATTTTTCAGCAAAGCCTTGAGGGAGAGTCTAGGTGAGACGAGTCCCCTGTATTCCCAGATGAGATATTCTATTGGATCAAACAGTGCAAACTAGACGATCTCCGACAACCCCTCTTTGCAATCAGGATCAATGAGAGGGATGCTCAAAAAGTGTTTGATACGACACCGTTCTGAAAAGGGCAGTTCCTTTGGAACATATCAATCATATATCCTTGCGAGGAATAATTTGGTGCGTTCAAATCGGCTTGTTATGGGACCTGTACTCTCAGTTATTTCCGAATAGTTTATTAGGAGGATATTGGTCTAAGGATGGATGAAATAAACATAGAATTCATACATTGAATTTGTGGATTTTGATCCTCATAGTCTGAGTTTCAACATCATTCATCATTTGCATTTATGTATGTGATAATATAGAATGAATATTATGTGTGTTATGTATGAATGTGATATTTTGTATAATTCTACACCATCGATGAAAAGTATTCATTAGATATCTTACTTCTTTTTTTCTACTTGTTTTCAGTACACGTTCTCGTTTAGATGGACTGACCGGCAAGAATTCGGAACTACTAATTCTCGATGTCCCAGGAGGGGACATGGAGGATTAACAAAAATCACTACACCTACACAGGCCCTTGTGCCTTCGATTTGGAGATGGTGTGTGATGGCACCATGATGCGCTTCCCATCCCTTAATGCAGACTTAGAGGCTTCCCTCACTTTTCCAGATCGGAGGTCGGCACCTGCAGTATCCTCTACTCAGTTTGCCATTAAGGTGTAACCATCATAATTAAATGATGGAAGAAGGGTGGCTGCCTTGTAATGATGAGTGAACTACATGAATTCTTAATTGTGTTGAGACCGTTGGGACTCAATGGCCTTGTCCAACGTGGAGCTTAGCTACATTTGGAAGAGTATCCATGACTTGGAATCCAATGCAAGTAAGACCATGAGCTAGCACACGACTCATTTGACACACTTATTGACCATGAAGAATCAAGAATCATATGCTTACATTTATGCTAATCGTGAAGTCCAATTGAAGATAGGAACCCATATTGATCAACATTCAATTATGGCCGTGGAGACTTTATGAGGGCATTATGACATGTTTTCAACCATGGGCTCAAAGTTATGACTCTCAAGGCTGTAAACTTCAATGGTGAATAGAATCCAAGGTTTCTAGCCTAGAATGACCCAAGAAATCGTGGACAATATGAAGAATAACTCAGAATGGAATCCTATGAGAAAGCCAACATTTATGTTAGCCATAAGAGACTTAATGGAGGAATTATTTCATGGTTAACTCATATGATTCAATGTTTAGTTGTGGAATCAATGCAAGAAAGGTATTCAATGTATCCAAGACTTCGATACCATCATACACACGTGCAACAATAGAAGAAGGAAGTCCAAGGCTCATCAAAACTCATTTAAAGCGTGGAGCACAAGGAAGATCAACAAATGGCATCTTATGTTACTCATTATTTGTCTTTAATGTAATAATGTAGTCAATAAGCATGTGTAGACTTCCTTAAGTTGCCTAGTCGTGTAGTGGCATGAATATACCCATGTATTTCGTGCAAGTTTGTAGGAATCATGGTATCCAATGTAGGATAGCCATGTATTAGGCTTTAAAGTGTTTTAATTTCTTGTCTTTACTTGGAGGCCAAGTATGGCTAGTCATCCAATAAATGTAGCAACATGCACTCTGGAATAAACAAGTTGAAAGTTGAATTGGAATTGTTTTCCTCTTTAGTTGAGCATAGGCTCCTAAAACCATTCTTGGTGGAACCAAGAATTATCAATCTTATCAAGGATCCTTCCTTGTGGCGATTATCACTTGGCTTATCAAACAACTGAATTGTTTGTGGCACCATCACCTTTGAATCTTCTCCATTTCTTTTATCCTATCACAAACATCTCCATTGCCCAAATAAAATTGGCCTAAACAACACTTGGCTCAACTAAAACCAATTCTAACCCAGCTAGACCAAGCCAAACTTGGCTAGGATCACACCGACTCGGTCGGAGTCAGCAGACCATGCTAGGATCAGCCAGACTCGGTCAAAATCAGTAGACCAGGCTAGAATCAGCCATACAGGGCCAGAAACAACTAGGCACGGCCAAAATAAAGCTAGACTAGGTCATGGTTCAAGCCATCTCAGCCAAAGGTGATACACCATCCAAGAACGATTGCAAAAATGAACCTTTTACCCAAGAGGTTCACATCACGTGGTATTAGAGCCACTTCTTGTTTGGTGTCTAAACCACTTGTGGTTTAGTAAGTATCAAGTTTTTTTTTTATTTGAGTCTTTTCTTTATTTTTCTTCGTTATTCAAAAAGTGTCAAAAACAGAAAGTGTCAAACAAAAGTGTTCAACCCGTGTGAACAAAAAAAAATTGTCCAAAAGTGTCTATCAAAGAAAAACATAGTACAAACAAAATGTCAATAATATAAAAGTGTCCAAAATTTTGAGTCAAAAGTGTCAAGCACATCCATATTGTGTGTCATGTTTACAAACCAAGTCCAAGCTTTCCAATACTAGATGGACCAAATGTGGATAGAATTGGATAGGAAACTTCCTACAAAAGATGCCAAAATAAAGGTTCCAACCTTTAATGGAAAATATCTTCAATTGTAATTCTTACAATGAAGAGAAGAAAATTTTGGTGGCTACTTCAAAATTTAAGGAATATGCCTTAAATTGGTGGGATCAACTCCAAAAGGAGAGGAGTAAATGTGGTGCCAAACCAATTGGTACTTGGGAAGTAGGTATGCTCCAAAAGCATATCAACAAGCCAATCACAACAAATTATCGAGCCAACCCAAGTCAATCCCAACAAAGTTTGAGCTAATAGACTTCTCAAGGAAGTTCAAAAGGGCATTACAATATGCATCCACAAAAACCAAAAGAGAGCCCAAAATCATGAGTCAAACACTTGTGAGTAAGAGAGATTTGAGTGAAACACTTGTGAGTGAGGAAAACACAAAGAGTGCAAATACTATGAGTGATATACAAAGTGAGGTTAAGAGTGTATTGGTTACAAGACAACCCTTGTACCTACCCTCTTGTGGGGAATTTTTTACGACTAACCATTCTAATGAAAATTGTTTATCAAATGTTGTTGATCATTTTTTGCAGGCTGTTCGTGAATTATTTCCCAAAGAAGTTGTTTGTGTTCTTCCACCTATCAACTCACGTGTGGAACCTAGTGAAGATGTGGATCATGTGCATATATTTAAAACAAGCAACATTGAAGATTCAACATTGATGGTGAAAAATGAGTGTTATCAAATTACACATTTTTTGCCATTAAACAACACATTTGTCACAGGGATGATCCAAGATGAATATGTTGAGAGTTGGAGTGAAAGAATCTTAAAGATTTCTTTTGATCCGGGAGGATATGCCTATTTGAATTTGAGGTCAAATTCACTTCAAGAAGGAGGGGATGATGTGACCCAGGGGGGTGACCCAATTTCCACGGGTTAAGTCCTTAAAATGCCTTAAGATGACCAGAAGCCACAAATCTGACCTTGGCCAAGAAGCTGTCCAAGCCTAGTAGGCACCAGGCCAGCACTGAGCTAGGAGCAGGGCCATATGGCCTAGACAGATGCACTAGGATGTTGGACAGGAGAACCAGGGCGCTAGCGTATACACCAGAGCATTGGGCGTGGGACAAATCCTGGCTGAGGCACTAAGCCAAGTCTGACTGAGGCACAGGGACCAGACCTGATCAAGGCGTTGGGCGCACGGGACCAGGCGCTGGGCGCGGGACCAAGCCTAACCGAGATAGAAGGCACCGGGCTGGGTGTGGGTGTGGCACACAGGCCAGCTGCGCATGGCCAGGACTGAGCCAGACATTGGGCACACAATCTGGCCAGCTGGCGTGGCAACTTTGGCCCAGCCATAAGTTGGCCAATTTTGGTCCAATGGTCACGTGGGACCCATGAGCAATTTCAGCACACCATTTCCAAGTGGAATTTAATTCTCTTCAGCATATTTTAATTAGTCTAATTCCAATAAATTGCCTTGTAAATTCATCAGTAAAAGAGCCATTAAGCTATAACTCCTACTCTGAGCTGCCTTCACGTTTTCCCTTATCATTCTTATCTTTTCCACCATCTGTTGAACCACATAGGGTCCTAGTATAAGAGTCTCTCCTGCTTCAAACCAACATAACGGTGTACTGCACTTTCTACCGTAAAGAGCTTCCTACTACGTCATGCCGATACTTGAATGAAAGTTGTTGTTGTGGAGAACTCCAACCCTCGGATATCCCTGTTTGGAAATGGGATAGCATTGCAATTGATTTTGTAAGTGGTTTTCCATGGACTCAGAAATGGTACGATGTTGTTTGGGTTATAGTGGACCGTTTGACGAAGATGGTTCACTTCCTACCAATCAACATAAAGTACTCTTTGGAGAGACTGACAGATCTGTACATCAAAGAAATTGTCAGAATGCATGGGATTCTTACCAATATCATCTCAGATAGAGATCCGCATTTCACTTTGAAGTTTTGGAAGGGCATGCAGATGGCTTTAGGTACCAAGTTGAGTATAAGTTCGACTTACCACCCGTAGATTGATGGCCAAATCGAATGGACTATTCAGTCATTGGAATATATGCTTAGAGCATATGTGTTGGAACACTCTGGAAGTTGGGCGGACTATCTTCATCTGATAGAGTTCACCTACAACAAAAACAACTTTCATTCAAGTATCGGCATGACGCTGTATGAAGCTCTTTCCGACAGAAATTGCAGAACGTCGTTATGTTGGTTTGAAGCAGGAAAGACTCTGATACTAGGACCCGATGTGGTTCAGTAGATGATGGAAAAGATAAGAATGATAAGAGAAAACATGAAGGCAGCTTAGGGCAGGTAGAACAGCTACTATGACAAAAGGAGGAACCCTCTCAGTTTTGAACAATGAGATCATGTCTTCATGAGGGTGGTCTTAATGACTGGCATTGGCAGAGTATGTTTTCTTAATATGTATGTTTAATTTTAGAGGACGTAAATCTTATAAGTTGGGGAGGATTGCAACACTGTGATTTTATGTACGCATTTTATTAATTATTTAAATGACAAGCGACTAATTTTAGAAATTAATCGGTATTGATTTAGGCTAAAGCTCAGATGAGTTTTAGTCTTGTATGATGATTTCCTAATTTATGGTAAATTTTCGTAATTGTTTGCGACAGAAAGTCTTCGGGCCTTTTCTAGGCACAAATTCACCTTAAATACGGCCCAAAAGGTGATTTTTTAGTTCCATAACTCAGAATTGACTTCTGATTTTTCAATTGGTTTCAAAATATTATTTCGAGTCAAAATAGTCACCAAGTTATCAGTAACTCATCTCTAGATATTTTTCACTGTGAAATCTAAGTTCTGACGTTCTAAACGTAACCCTAGATCGAGAGATTTTTTTAATCTTCGGCCGAGTTTTAGCTGACAACACTCAGACATGGTTTTAATCATGATGTTTCATCGTATTAGTCACATTACTATGCATGAGTCAAGATTGCTTGTGGAAGAAGCAAGGGTACAACCTTTTTTCCACAATCCCCAAAACCACTCATCAACCCTTACATCACCAAGATTTTGGAGATCCCCCCTTTGATTTTCCTACCAAAAATCTGAATTTTCCTCTATAAAGGCAAACTTTGGCCTTGAGGAAGACTTTCCTCTCCTCACTCTCTTATTTTACATTCTAGCATTTCTAGAGATTCTTAAGGTAGTTTCGTCATTGTGTTCTCATTCTCTTCCACTTACATTAGTAGATACTTATCATTGTTGTTATGTTGTTGAAGGATCTGTTTTATTTTAATGTTCGGATTCAAGAATTTTTTTATTGTTAAACCATGTAAAGCATGGATTTCTCCATTTGTTTTTGTCTTGAAAACCATAACCATGAACAAGTGTAGAATAGTTGTTTTTCGTATTTAATGCTAGAAATATAATATTGATATTTCAATATGGTTAAAGGTGATGATTTGTATATCAAAGGAACCTTTAAGGAGTTTTTGAAACCATGTAAAATTTGGATTTTTCCACTTGTTTTTTGCTTGAAAAACCATAGTCTTGGACAAGTTTAGAATAGTATTTTTTTTTAATGCTAGAAGATTTAATGTTGGTGTTTGAATGTGTTTAAAGGTGGTGATTTTTACATCAAAGGAACCTTTAATGCGTTTAATGATAAGTTGAAAAATCAAAACTTTCCTTAACATTAGGTCTAAAATCTTGGCATATATGTGTTTAGGAAAAGTTTAATTTCTATCTTTGAAATCTAAAATATTTATAACTTGAGTGTTTTGAAGGTGTAAAGTAGTGTTGTTAGTGTGAATAATGGATGTGTTACCAACACTAAAGAACCATATTAAGGAAAAGGATGAGTTTTTTATTGAAAAAGTGTTGTTGAAATAGTATTATGTGTTAAGAGTTTGATTAGTGAATGATATCCTTTGACTTCCAAGATCAAGTAATGATTTGGGATAAAATATGACTTATAAAAGTCTTGACTTTATAAACTTAAAGTGATATGAAGTCTTGGATGGTAGATTAGTTATAGTATGGACATTGTTAAGTTAGCTTACTTTAAAGTGGTAAGTTTAACTTAAGAAATCTTGATTTTTAGAATGTTAACTTTTGATATGTTGTTCTTGGCTATGTGATCAACACCTCAACCCTTGTGGTTACTAATAAAATAAAAAGTATTTAGATGACCATAGATTTAATTTAATCTACTTGAGTTACATTACTTTAAAGTGGTAAGCTTAACTTTAGAGATCTTGATTCAAAGTGTTGATTTTGGTTAAGAAACTTACCTTTAAGTAGTGAGTATGCCTTAAAAAGTCTTCATGAAAGTATTAATTTGTGTTAAATTTTAAAGTACAAGATTGGTTAAAGTCTTAGTTTAAAAAGGATTGTTTTCTTAAACAATACTTTCGATGATAAAGGATGGTTCAAGAATATGTAATTTTGAACCGGATAGATGAAAGTGATTGAGTTCACAAGAGTTAAAAGATATCTTTACCTTAGGGTTATCATGCAAAAATTTATTGTAAGAATCTATAAAACTCCTTTGTTGGGGATAATGTACTCCAAAGGTGTAAACTTCGTAGGAAAGAATAATTACATTAGACTTATGCGAATTTGTACAAGAGGTTCATCATAACCAAAGTAATGAGTGTTAAAAGTTACATTGTTAAGGGCGAGGCTCGAAAGGTTATGTTTTTCCTATGCAGCGAGATCGTCTGACCGTAAGAGGCTTGGCCATTGGGCCGTACAAGGTGATTCACCAATGGCTCATAGTGGAGATGAGGTTTTCCTCTGTTGATGATAAGATCGGGTCCCACTAGAAGCATTTCTGATGGGAGATGTCTTAGGATGGGCCGATCGATATAAAATAATGATTAAAAGGTTTAGTCTGCTAACCTCGGCTAGTGTGCATACTCATTGTGAATAATGAAGTAGTGGAGAGGAAAATTACGGGAGACGAACGAGCCGTGAGATGTTGAGAGGGTCGGTGATGGCGGTGATTTTTCAGCAAAGCCTTGAGGGAGAGTCTAGGTGAGACGAGTCCCCTGTATTCCCAGATGAGATATTCTATTGGATCAAACAGTGCAAACTAGACGATCTCCGACAACCCCTCTTTGCAATCAGGATCAATGAGAGGGATGCTCAAAAAGTGTTTGATACGACACCGTTCTGAAAAGGGCAGTTCCTTTGGAACATATCAATCATATATCCTTGCGAGGAATAATTTGGTGCGTTCAAATCGGCTTGTTATGGGACCTGTACTCTCAGTTATTTCCGAATAGTTTATTAGGAGGATATTGGTCTAAGGATGGATGAAATAAACATAGAATTCATACATTGAATTTGTGGATTTTGATCCTCATAGTCTGAGTTTCAACATCATTCATCATTTGCATTTATGTATGTGATAATATAGAATGAATATTATGTGTGTTATGTATGAATGTGATATTTTGTATAATTCTACACCATCGATGAAAAGTATTCATTAGATATCTTACTTCTTTTTTTCTACTTGTTTTCAGTACACGTTCTCGTTTAGATGGACTGACCGGCAAGAATTCGGAACTACTAATTCTCGATGTCCCAGGAGGGGACATGGAGGATTAACAAAAATCACTACACCTACACAGGCCCTTGTGCCTTCGATTTGGAGATGGTGTGTGATGGCACCATGATGCGCTTCCCATCCCTTAATGCAGACTTAGAGGCTTCCCTCACTTTTCCAGATCGGAGGTCGGCACCTGCAGTATCCTCTACTCAGTTTGCCATTAAGGTGTAACCATCATAATTAAATGATGGAAGAAGGGTGGCTGCCTTGTAATGATGAGTGAACTACATGAATTCTTAATTGTGTTGAGACCGTTGGGACTCAATGGCCTTGTCCAACGTGGAGCTTAGCTACATTTGGAAGAGTATCCATGACTTGGAATCCAATGCAAGTAAGACCATGAGCTAGCACACGACTCATTTGACACACTTATTGACCATGAAGAATCAAGAATCATATGCTTACATTTATGCTAATCGTGAAGTCCAATTGAAGATAGGAACCCATATTGATCAACATTCAATTATGGCCGTGGAGACTTTATGAGGGCATTATGACATGTTTTCAACCATGGGCTCAAAGTTATGACTCTCAAGGCTGTAAACTTCAATGGTGAATAGAATCCAAGGTTTCTAGCCTAGAATGACCCAAGAAATCGTGGACAATATGAAGAATAACTCAGAATGGAATCCTATGAGAAAGCCAACATTTATGTTAGCCATAAGAGACTTAATGGAGGAATTATTTCATGGTTAACTCATATGATTCAATGTTTAGTTGTGGAATCAATGCAAGAAAGGTATTCAATGTATCCAAGACTTCGATACCATCATACACACGTGCAACAATAGAAGAAGGAAGTCCAAGGCTCATCAAAACTCATTTAAAGCGTGGAGCACAAGGAAGATCAACAAATGGCATCTTATGTTACTCATTATTTGTCTTTAATGTAATAATGTAGTCAATAAGCATGTGTAGACTTCCTTAAGTTGCCTAGTCGTGTAGTGGCATGAATATACCCATGTATTTCGTGCAAGTTTGTAGGAATCATGGTATCCAATGTAGGATAGCCATGTATTAGGCTTTAAAGTGTTTTAATTTCTTGTCTTTACTTGGAGGCCAAGTATGGCTAGTCATCCAATAAATGTAGCAACATGCACTCTGGAATAAACAAGTTGAAAGTTGAATTGGAATTGTTTTCCTCTTTAGTTGAGCATAGGCTCCTAAAACCATTCTTGGTGGAACCAAGAATTATCAATCTTATCAAGGATCCTTCCTTGTGGCGATTATCACTTGGCTTATCAAACAACTGAATTGTTTGTGGCACCATCACCTTTGAATCTTCTCCATTTCTTTTATCCTATCACAAACATCTCCATTGCCCAAATAAAATTGGCCTAAACAACACTTGGCTCAACTAAAACCAATTCTAACCCAGCTAGACCAAGCCAAACTTGGCTAGGATCACACCGACTCGGTCGGAGTCAGCAGACCATGCTAGGATCAGCCAGACTCGGTCAAAATCAGTAGACCAGGCTAGAATCAGCCATACAGGGCCAGAAACAACTAGGCACGGCCAAAATAAAGCTAGACTAGGTCATGGTTCAAGCCATCTCAGCCAAAGGTGATACACCATCCAAGAACGATTGCAAAAATGAACCTTTTACCCAAGAGGTTCACATCACGTGGTATTAGAGCCACTTCTTGTTTGGTGTCTAAACCACTTGTGGTTTAGTAAGTATCAAGTTTTTTTTTTATTTGAGTCTTTTCTTTATTTTTCTTCGTTATTCAAAAAGTGTCAAAAACAGAAAGTGTCAAACAAAAGTGTTCAACCCGTGTGAACAAAAAAAAATTGTCCAAAAGTGTCTATCAAAGAAAAACATAGTACAAACAAAATGTCAATAATATAAAAGTGTCCAAAATTTTGAGTCAAAAGTGTCAAGCACATCCATATTGTGTGTCATGTTTACAAACCAAGTCCAAGCTTTCCAATACTAGATGGACCAAATGTGGATAGAATTGGATAGGAAACTTCCTACAAAAGATGCCAAAATAAAGGTTCCAACCTTTAATGGAAAATATCTTCAATTGTAATTCTTACAATGAAGAGAAGAAAATTTTGGTGGCTACTTCAAAATTTAAGGAATATGCCTTAAATTGGTGGGATCAACTCCAAAAGGAGAGGAGTAAATGTGGTGCCAAACCAATTGGTACTTGGGAAGTAGGTATGCTCCAAAAGCATATCAACAAGCCAATCACAACAAATTATCGAGCCAACCCAAGTCAATCCCAACAAAGTTTGAGCTAATAGACTTCTCAAGGAAGTTCAAAAGGGCATTACAATATGCATCCACAAAAACCAAAAGAGAGCCCAAAATCATGAGTCAAACACTTGTGAGTAAGAGAGATTTGAGTGAAACACTTGTGAGTGAGGAAAACACAAAGAGTGCAAATACTATGAGTGATATACAAAGTGAGGTTAAGAGTGTATTGGTTACAAGACAACCCTTGTACCTACCCTCTTGTGGGGAATTTTTTACGACTAACCATTCTAATGAAAATTGTTTATCAAATGTTGTTGATCATTTTTTGCAGGCTGTTCGTGAATTATTTCCCAAAGAAGTTGTTTGTGTTCTTCCACCTATCAACTCACGTGTGGAACCTAGTGAAGATGTGGATCATGTGCATATATTTAAAACAAGCAACATTGAAGATTCAACATTGATGGTGAAAAATGAGTGTTATCAAATTACACATTTTTTGCCATTAAACAACACATTTGTCACAGGGATGATCCAAGATGAATATGTTGAGAGTTGGAGTGAAAGAATCTTAAAGATTTCTTTTGATCCGGGAGGATATGCCTATTTGAATTTGAGGTCAAATTCACTTCAAGAAGGAGGGGATGATGTGACCCAGGGGGGTGACCCAATTTCCACGGGTTAAGTCCTTAAAATGCCTTAAGATGACCAGAAGCCACAAATCTGACCTTGGCCAAGAAGCTGTCCAAGCCTAGTAGGCACCAGGCCAGCACTGAGCTAGGAGCAGGGCCATATGGCCTAGACAGATGCACTAGGATGTTGGACAGGAGAACCAGGGCGCTAGCGTATACACCAGAGCATTGGGCGTGGGACAAATCCTGGCTGAGGCACTAAGCCAAGTCTGACTGAGGCACAGGGACCAGACCTGATCAAGGCGTTGGGCGCACGGGACCAGGCGCTGGGCGCGGGACCAAGCCTAACCGAGATAGAAGGCACCGGGCTGGGTGTGGGTGTGGCACACAGGCCAGCTGCGCATGGCCAGGACTGAGCCAGACATTGGGCACACAATCTGGCCAGCTGGCGTGGCAACTTTGGCCCAGCCATAAGTTGGCCAATTTTGGTCCAATGGTCACGTGGGACCCATGAGCAATTTCAGCACACCATTTCCAAGTGGAATTTAATTCTCTTCAGCATATTTTAATTAGTCTAATTCCAATAAATTGCCATGTAAATTCATCAGTAAAAGAGCCATTAAGGTGTAACTATCACAATTAAATGATGGAAGGAATGTGGTTGCCTTGTATGATGAGTGAACTACATGAGTTCTCAATTGTGTTGAGACCGTTTGGACTCAATGGCCTTGTCCAATGTGGAGCTTAGCAACATTTGGAAGAGTATCCATGACTAGGAATCCAATGTAAGTCAAGACCATAAGCTAGCACACGACTCATTTGACACACTTATTGACCATGAAGAATCAAGAATCCTATGCTTACATTTATGCTAACTGTGAAGACCAATTGAAGATAGGAACTCATATTGATCAACATTCAATTATGGCCGTGGAGACTTTATGAGGGCATTATGACATGTTTTCAACCATGGGCTCAAAGTTATGACTCTCAAGGCCGTAAACTTCAATGGTGAATATAATCCAAGGTTTCTAGCCTTCAATGACACAAGAAACCGTGAACAATATAAAGAATTACTCAGAATGGAATCCTATGAGAAAGCCAACATTTATGTTAGCCATAAGAGACTTAATGGAGGAATTATTTCAGGGTTAACTCATATGATTCAATGTTTAGCCGTGGAATCAATATGGCATCAATGCAAGAAAAGTATCCAATGTATCCAAGACTTCAATACCATCATACACACGTGCCACAATAGAAGGGAATCCAAGGCCCATCAAAAATCATTCAAAACGTGGAGCACAAAGAATAACAACAAATGGCATCTTATGTTACTCATTATTTGTCTTTAATGTAATAATGTAGTCAATAAGCATGTGTAAAATTCCTTAAGTTTCCTAATCATATAGTGGCATGAATATACCCATGTATTTCATGCAAGTTCATAGGAATCATGGTATCCAATATTGGATAGCCATGAATTAGGCTTTAAAGTGTTTTAATTTCTTGTCTTTACTTGGAAGCCAAGTATGGCTAGTCATCCTATAATTGTAGCAACATGCACTATGGAATAAACAAGTTGAAAGTTGAATTGGAATTGTTTTCCTCTTTAGTTGAGCATAGGCTCCTAAAACCATTTTTGGTGGAACCAATAATTATCAATCTTACCAATGATCCTTCCTTGTGGCGATTATCACTTGGCTTATCAAACAACTGACTTGTTTGTGGTGCCATCCCCTTTCAATCTTCTCCATTTCTTTTATCTTATCACATACATATCTGCTACCCAAATAAAATTGGCCTAAACAACGTTTGGCTTGGTCAAAACCAATTCTGACCCAGCCAAACTCGGCCAGACCAAGCCAGATTTGGCCAGTATCACACTGACTCGGTTAGAGTCAGCATACCAGGCTAGGATCAGCCAGACTCGGTCAGAATCAATCTGACAAAGGAGATACACCATCCAAGAACAATCGCAACGATGAGCCTTTTACCCAAGAGGTTCATATCACATACCCACCACCCTTCGATGGTGTATTGTATTTAGTTTGAGTGAATTGTTATTTGATGATTTGGAAAGAGGGAATGGAAATGGGATGGTAAGGTTGAAAAGAGGTTGTTGGTAAAGAAAGATTTTCATGGTTTTTTGTTGGTCGATAGAAGATAGGGTTTGCACCGATAATATAAATATAATGGAAAAATATTAAATTCTAAAAAAAAATGAGATGATACTAAAAAAGTATTTCAACTCATCATGCTATCACACCAATTTCTTCATCCAAATTTGTCATCTATATTTGAGGACTGTCATGTATGTCACTAATTTACCGAATTATTAGAAAGCTACCTCTTAGTGTGAGCATGTCTAGTATTGAAAACCTAAAGAACAATTTTAAAATAATAAAATGCTAGTAACTAAGTTTAAAAAAATAAAGTTGGAGGACAAAAGAAATTTATTTTACCTATTATTTTACCAAGTGAAACAATTATCATAATTCATAAATATAATACAATGAAAAGACAATTAAAATTTTATCTTATTTATGGAAAGTGAGACTCGCGGTGGAAGAGGAGAATAAAGCAAGTCATACCCACCTTTAGTTAAAACAAGTGTTTATAAATTGTAGTTGCGGTCATGATTGTGGTTATTGTGATTGTAGTTATTACTACTGTTGCGATGCGGATTGTAGCTGATGTGGTGTGAATTATTTTGTGATTAAAAAAATATTTTTGAATTCGATGCAGCCTAATGCGGTCCAAATGTGATCTGATGCGGCCGCATAATTGTGATTTAGAGTCACACCACAATTGTGGTGTCATGCGGTTATGGCGGTCACTGCAATCGCAATATTGTGGCCGCAATTTTAATCACTAGTTATAACTTTGATATTTCTTGGCATAATTAACATGAGACAACAAAGAGAACACTTTTTATATGCTCAACTCTTTCTTTTGAACTTCTTTTTAATCTCTACATTGAACCACTGTTCCTACCTTCCTTGGTTGTGATGGCCACTCTCGCCGATCAACTATGACAGAACCACCACCACCAAAACCACAAATATCCACCACCCAAGCCAACCCACTCCACCACCCAAGCCAACCCACTCCACCACAAACCATAACCCTCTCCCATTGTGATCAATCACCCACCAGTAACCTACTTAATTAAAAAAATTATATAGAATATGTACTCATTTTTATTTAATGACAATTTCTTTTTAGCCCTCAATTTTATTCAAACTTTGAAAAATAAGTTAGATATAGTTAAATTAGAGGTGCAAATATTTCTCTCACATCGAGCCTACAAAATAAAAGGACTTTCACGCCTTCAAGGCAAAAGATAGTAAGTGAAACATTCTTTTAGTTAGAAGACACTTTTATACAATTTGGGCAAGATATGCCTTTTCATCTTCCACATTATTCAATCGTATTTTCAACTTTTTTCTTTCACACATTATGGCATCGTTTAATAATTCACCCATATAATATGATAAATGCTTGATTATTGTTGTTGTATTTTTTTGAAGTTTTAAGTCTTTGCTAACCTCACGTTATATATAGACATATTAGCTCATCTATCTTCATTTATCCATCCTAAAAAACCTTCGTTCATCCTTCACCGATTCAGATCTATGTAGAATTAAGTATTGATGTTGCTTCTAACTAATTTGTAGTGAAAAATTAGAAAAGATTGATGAACCTCATAAATATATACCCACCACCCTTTGATGGTGTAATGTATTTAGTTTGAGTGAATTCTTATTTGATGATTTGGAGAGAGGGAATGGAAATGGGATGATAAGGTTGAAAAGAGGTTGTTGGTAAAGAAATATTTTCAAGTTTTTTTTGTTGGTTAAATAGAAGATAGGGTTTGCACAAACAATATATATAATGCATAAATATTAAATTCTAACAAAAGATGAGATGATACTAAAAAATATTTCAACTCATCATGCTAACACACCAATTTCTTCAACCAAATTTGTCATCTATGTTTGAGGATTGCCATGTATGTCTCTAATTTATCGAATTATTATAAAGCTACCTCTTAGCGTGAGCTGGTCTAATATTGAAAACCTCAAGAACAGTTTTAAAATAAGAAAATGCTTCGAACGAAGTTAAAAAACAAATAATGTTGGAAGATGAAAGAAATTTATTTTACCTACTATTTTACCAAGTAAAACAATTATCATAGTTCATAAATATAATACTAAAAATTTATCTTAATTATGGAAAGTGAGACTCGCAGTGGAAGAGGAGAAACAGGCAAGTCATACCCACCTTTAGTTAAAACCAATGTTTATAAATTGCAGTTGCAGTTATGATTGTGGTTATTGTGATTGTGGTTATTATGGTCGTTGCGATGTGAATTGTAGCAGATGCGATGTGAATTATTTTGTAATTAAAAAAATATTTTTGAATTCAATGCGGCTGATGCAGCACTAATGCGGTCTGATGCGACCACATCATTGTGATTCAGAGTCGCACCACAATTGCAATATGATGTGGTTACGGCAGTCACCGTAACAGTAATATTTTATAGCCGCATCAGGTGATGTGATCCACAATTTAAATCACTAGTTAAAACTTTGGTATTTCTAGGCATAATACAACATGAGACAACAAAGGGAACATTTTTTATATGCTCATCTCTTTCTTGTGAACTTCTTTTTAATCTCTACGTTGAACCACCATTCCTACCTTCCTTGGTTGTGATGGCCACTCTCACCGATCAACTGTGACAGAACCACCATCACAAAAACCACAAATATGAGCTCCACCACCCAGGCCATCCCACTCCAACATCCAAGCCGACCCACTCCATCACAAACCATAACCCTCACTCATTGTGATCAACCACCCACCAGTAACCTACATAAGGGTTGCCACCGTGTGAGGATTGGGGCAAATGTGTGACAAGTGCACGACACATAACGGGAGTACATCTTTCGTCCCACATCGTGTCACTCCATGTGTCATAAGTTGTAATAGGTTGAAAAATATATATTTAAGTTAAAAATTTAATTATTAAATATTTTTCTGACTAATCATAGGTCATGACATATGAACTTGTACATTATTGTGTGACAAAAGATGTAATCCTACACATAACCCATAATGATGTTTTAAATATTTTTTACTTATAGAACTATTTTTATTGACAATTATACTATTATTTTTATTCTCTTTACAATTTGTTATATTGTTGATTATTATTATTTTACCCAAATTTTTTTACTACTTTACTGGTTATAATAATTATTGTTTTAAATAATGTTATATGTATAAATAATTAAAATAAGGCTGTGACCTCCAATGAGAAAAATATAACACCTTTTAGCGTTCAAAAAATTATATCTTACAGTTTTATATTTATTTGAAATATTTTTATTCAAAATTTATTAAAAAAATATTACATAATTAAATTATTTTGATATATAGTGGTTAATCTGAACCATTCGCGCTTCACCATAATAATTTGTTTTAAGGCATGTATTTCAATTTATTTTGGGGTCTAAATATTTTTGTTGAATGGAACCTATCAAACTTCAGGACCATCACTATAGATAACATAAAGAGGAGAATTGGGTATACAAAATGGTGTGAAATTTTTTAAAAAGGTAGCTCAGTCTCGCAAATGTTGGGAGAAATTAGATAAAACAAATATTTGAACTTTTGAAGACTGAAGTAAAAATAGAATGTTATCAACTTTATATGCGGTGAATGAAGCTTTGCTAGTGATGTCTTGTGAAAAATGATTCGATCCATTTTTTTGCCCCGTGAAAAATCTCATCTTGCAAAAATCAAGAATATTATATAGATGAAGACTTCTACCATACATTATATATGACGGTTGATTAATATAACTCAGAATCTGTTATGTTTGTCTTCATTTGGCACTAAAGAATCAATATAGCTATTAGGAATATTTCACATACTACGTTAGAGCACTTATGTGACTCATTATGCTATTCATGTAGAAATTTATTTTTTATGCATTAGTTTTCTTTTTCATGTTGTATAAATTATGTGTTTTGTTGATGAATAAGATTAAGCCTTCTACCTAACATATTTCTTTTCTGTACTTTTGTTTGTTACATAACCAACAATATCTTGAGGAATCTGTGAGAACAAACACAAACCAAAACCAAACACAATCAAAATACTTTCTCTATTACATTCTATTGCCTAAAATTGCCACAATGAATTCAGAAGTAGTGTTTGCTGCATTTTCACCTCTAGTGTTTACTAGAAAGAATTATCATGTATGAGCTGTTAGAATAAAAGCTTTCTTGGATGCTAATGATTTGTGGGAAGCCATTGAAAAAGATTATGATATTCCAACTCTTCCACACAATCCAATTGTTGCACAAATTAAAAATGAGAAGGGGATGAAGCAAAGAAAGTCCAAAGCAAGAGTATGTATATATGCAGTTGTTTCACCCACCATTTTTAATAAAATAATGACAATGAAAACAACCAGTGAAATCTGAAACTTTTTGAAGCAAAAATATGAGGGAGATGAAAGGGTCAAAGAGATGCAAGTAATGAATTTGATCCAAGAATTTGAAATACAAAGGTTGAGAGATCCAGAAATAATCAATGAGTACTCTGATAAACTTCTAGCCATTGCTAATAATTGAAGACTTCTTGGTACTGAATTTTCTGATTCTAGAATAGTTCAAAAGATTCTAGTTATACTTCCTCAAAATATGGAGCTGCAATTTTATCTATGGAAACGTCTAAGGATATGTTAAGCATCACCTTGGCAGAAGTGTTGAATGCATTACAAGCACAAGAACAAAGGAGGCTTATGAGGCAAGAATGATCTATGGAGAGTGCTTTCCAAACCAAATTACATAACAATGGTTGGAATGACAAAAAAAAGGAGGCAAAATAACAACTACAAAATTGTAGATTCTGCAAAAAACAAATACAATAACCAAAGTAGCAACAATGAAGTCTTTCCACATTGTTCCTACTGCAAAAAAACTAATCATTCATAAAACAGATGTTGGTGGAGGCATGATGCAAGATGTTATAAGTGTAGCCAGTTATGACACATGAAAAAATATGCAAGTTTCAACAACAACAACAACAACCACAACAAAGAGAAGCTAAGGTTGTTGATGATCAACCAAAAGAAGAGCAAATATTCGCAGCATCATGCTTTGACGCCAACAATTCTATAGAAAGTTGGCTCATTGATAGTGGTTATACAAACAACATGACTTATGATCGAGAGCTCTTCAGAGAGCTTGACAAAACTGCTACTTCTAAAGTTAGAATTGAAAATGGTGCATATATTGCAACAAAAGGCAAAGGAACCGTCACAATTAAAAGTTACACATGTTTGAAATTAATTCATGATGTCTTATACGTTCCTGAAATTAATCAAAATTTGTTAAGTGTTCCTCAGTTGATGGAGAAATGCTATAAGGTTTTGTTTGAAGACAAAAACTGCATGATTACAGATTCAGAAGGTAGATATGTGTTCAAAGTTCAAATGAAAGGCAAAAGCTTTATCTTGGATCTGATGAAAGATGAACAAGTTGCAGTATACAAAGAAGACATATAAACAAAGTCTCCTACACGTATTTTCTGTCGATATAGGAAGATACAAGGCTTCTTTTTCCGCAAAAAAAGGACATGGGGGCTAGAGAGAAGCTACAACTGATATACACAAATGTTGGAGGACCTGACCTATGTGTATATCATCAGGTGTTATAGAATATAAAGAAGCTGCAACTGACCAGATGCAATGAAGGAGAAGCTCATGGTGATTGAAAAAATGAGACATGTGAGTTGGTAGAGATGCCTAAACACAAGAAGGGTATAGGAATGAAATGGACTTACATAATCAAGTTCAATCTTGACGGTTCTGAAAATAAATATATGGGAAAAGCTTGAAGTTTACAACTTCAGAGTCAAGGAGGAGTGTTGATTAATTGACTCAGAATCTATTATCTTTGTATTCATTAGGCAATCGAGAGCCAATATGACTATTAGAAATATTTCACTTACTATGTTGGAGCAATTATGTGACTCATTATGTTATTCATATAGAAATTTATTTTTCTTACATCAGTTTTCTTTTTCATGTTGTATAAATTATATGTTTTGTTGATAAATAAGATTAAGTCTCATTTCATTTCTACACTTTTTTTGTTACATAACCAATAGGGACAGAGTGGTAAAAACTAATTTCTTTTCGGCATAGTGATAGAATTAGAAAGTCACATCTTAATAACAAACAAACATGATATTGTTACATATAAAACTTCATCTAATAAAAGTGCCACCAAAAATTTCTGAAGGTATAATAGGCAAGCACTATTGAAGCTTTTAAAAAACAAAAAACGTAGGAAAAGTAAGAGTACAAGAACTTAAGCATCATCAGCAATACGGTGCTTTGTCATGAGGAAACGGATATAAGGAGCACCTAGTCACTGGCTGAATCATCAGATTTCATGTCATCTAATTCTTCTGAAGTTAGGACCGTGGTCAAGTCCAAATCAAAATCTCTATATTCTGAAAATTTTGGCTCAGACTCGCAAAATCAAGGACAGAAAATATGAATTTTTCTATATACTTCATTACCCAGATTTCAGAAGAAAAAAAATGACAGTTGCAGAATGGCTACCATACCAAGTGATAGAAAAACAACAATAACGGAGCCTTAATTTGACTAGGTGAGTTTTTTTTTTGCTTCCTACATGTATTCTCACACTGGGGGTAATGATGTTCGAGCCGGGAAGGTACGTGGGGCTAACTCTTCCAGCAGTTTTCACATCCACAAGATTCAAATCCGATATTTTACTTAAGATGAATCAAACATGTATCACTTGAATTAACACCATTTGGTATTGGACAATATGAGTTTGATTATATAGATAGAACCAACGACATGATTATATATCATATATATGTCAATTAATAAAGCATTTATGTAAAAATCTTTTCTAATCCTATTGCTTGAGGTCTTCCTTTTTAGTTGAAGTTTCTCAAAATGATCATGGAACATGCCATGTGCTGAATATGAATATCTTTGATCAATGAAGAGTCTCTTGAGTCTTCTGTTGTTAATCCACATTGTGAAGTAAATAAAAGCACCAGAGTTTTCTGGAGGAATTGATCTTTCTTGTTTCATTGATATCGTCACAAATATATACAATATGAGAAGAATGAAATATTATCCATATCACGTTTATACGGAAGAGATATTCTAAAATTATGTTTTTACCTAAAATATGAAAAACAAGTAAAGATAAGATATAGAGTAATTATGGAAACACGTTAATAGTTAATACCCCTCAAGGTGGAGCATGCGGATTAGAAATGTCCAACTTGCCAAGAAGAGTGTCAAAATGGCATGTTCCAATGGACTTGGCAAGACAACCAATTCATAAAAAATATGAACATAACTGGGGTAGAGAATCTCATCACGAACAATGTGACAAACACTTACAATGTATATAGTACATTCATGAAAAACTAGATTATTAACAATAGAGAGAATATCACAAAATAAGCTAATAGAGGTAGGATGAGAAACACCAAGTTCCAAAAAAAATCATTTTAACTCGTAGGTAGAGAAGGTAAAACGGCTGCTCCAACTCATTTTGTCTAAGCCGGTAAATTTGAAGTGAGTGCGGATATGTTGATATTATTTTAACGAATAAAATTGCAAATTGCATGCTCTATTGAGGAAATAAAATAAAAAACTTCGATATTTTATATAAAATTAAACAAATCACATTTTATCACAATTATTTTAGGTATTAAATTACATTATATTATAATTTATTTGAATTATTTTCTTTTATTATGACATTATGGCTACGGATAAAGCCAAACAGTCGTTATGTGGGCAGGCATATGGACATTGTATATATTGCCATACTACTCACAAGTAGTCTACTTCTATTGATGGAGTGTTCTTGGAAGGACTGATGTGTGTCGCTGCCCATCAAGATGTGGGGAAGATGTGGGGGACGTCGCTTTGTGGTTATTGGTTTGGTTTGTGATAGTAACCGTGATATAGGAAACCATAGAGGACCACAATGTTGTTTTATAAATTAGAAAGCATCATATAAAATTCCAATTAAGCTTTACTCCAAAAGAAGAAAATTTACTTGTACAATTCAGAAGAAACCATCCTCTATACTTCCTTCCCTATAAATAGTACTTTATGTGATCGATTAGCTAACTTTCAGTGGTTCCATATATCTTTTTAGTCATGCAAGGATTGCATTGGATTTGGATTAAACCCCAAATCATCTCATTAGAATCCTCTAATTAGTATTGGTAATTAGGGTCGTCCTATCTGTATCTATGCAATGTCTGTCTAAATTAAGATGGTAATGGGCATATCCATTTTTAAATATGGCATGAAATATCATACCCTACACGCTCTAAACATGTGTAGGGCAGGCTTGCGAACCGCCCTAAATAAAATTGCAAAATATATATACAAATATATATGTATATATAATAGTCATACAAAATAAATAATATATAATTTGCATAAAAATATATAAAGGTATTTATCATAATAAACAATCATACAAATGGAACAATACATAAAAAAAAAATACAAATACACATATATATATGTGTTGTAAATCTGTTTTTCTATTGTTTGTAATGTATTCCAAATACTATAAATATCAAATATAATAAATTCCCTTAGATATTGTAAGTTGCAGTTGAATATATTCAATTGTGATAATTGTTCAATCTCATACATATTTTATCAAAATTATGTGATAGGCTATCATCATTCCTTAAAGTACTGGTCAGTAAAATTTCTATTATGTGGTGCTCATCCAGATTTGATTTTTCTAAAAAATGGCAAGTTAATTGAAATAGAAAGAAATATATCATGGTTATAAACTAATGTAGGTTGGTGAAGATTCCAATTGAACCACCTAAGAAAAAGTGAGTCAACTCACCAGAATTTAGTTGGTGAAATATGTAAAGGATTTTTTTGATAAAACAATAGATTTAGTTCTAATGTATTGTAAAAAGATTTTACAAACCGTCACAAAAAATTTATTTATTCTCATTATAACTATCTAAAAAGTTACATATGATTAGTCAATAATGTAGAATATTTTATACTAACACAATGCATGGAAAATGGACTCGTTAAATATGGTGAACAAAATAAAAAACACCCACTACCCTGAACTTTGCATGAATTGAGATTGTAGTCAAAATTTCTTTAATTATATTTGATGCATATCTATATATATATTGTTGGAACTGCGACCAGAGTCACAAATGAGACACCACGTCTTGAACCAAAAACTTAAGGCATTAGTTCAATGGGTCTTTCCTACTTATAAAGTCTTTCATTCTTCCTTGCATATCCAATGTGGGACTTCACACTTGAATAAACCCAACAATCTCCCCATCAAGTGTGAGTATCTCACACTTTCCGGTCCGTTTTCCCTTAAGTCTACCATGTCCTAGCCGAACAGTTGGCTCTGATACCACTTGTTGGACCAGACTACTACCGGGGAGTTCCATTGTTACATGGGTATGGGAAGAGTGAAGAGTCACAAGTGAGATACCACATCTTGAACCAAGACCTTAAGGCACTCCTCTCCGCATATCCAATGTGAGATTTCACACTTGAATAAACCCAACAATCTCCCCCTCAAGTGTGGGTACCACACACTTTCCAGTCCGCTCCCCCTTGAGTCCACCATGACCAAGCCGAACCATCGGCTCCGATACCACTTGTTGGACCAGACTACGACCGGGGAGCCTCTAACCACCAGGGAGTTCCATTGTAACACGGGTGTGGAAGATTGAAGAGTCACAAGTGAGACACCACGTCTTGAACCAAAACCTTAAGACATTAGTTCCATGAGCCTTTCCTTCTTATAAACTCTTTCACTCTTCCCCGCATATCCAATGTGGGACTTCACACTTGAATAAACCCAACAAAGTAAATATAAACTCTCTTACTTTCTCTCTATGTTGTTCTTCCGCTCCCCCTTGAGTCAATCATGTCCCAGCCGAACCATCAGCTTTGATACCACTTGTTGGACCAGACTGCGACCGGGGAGCCTCCAACCACCATTGGAGGCTCCCCGGTCACAATCTGGTCTCCCCGATCACAATTTAGTCCAACAGATGCCAAGGGAAAATTGGATGTAGTGGAAAAATTTGCATGCATATCAGATAAATATATTTCATGTTACTCAAATGACAATATTGTTATGAAATAACTCCTCCACCAAGCTGACTCACAAAATTGAAAATGTTGAAAAGTGATAGCAACGTAGTGGTATCTTTCACACTTAAAGTTGGAAAAGAAGGAGGATAGAGATTAAAAATGGGATGGGAAATTGGGTGTAGTGAAAAAATTTCATGCATATATATTATATATCAAACATTGTTTGTAATTGATATAATCATGAGATTAAATCTTGAATTCATATAAATATATTTCTATGTTACTCACCTTGCGGCAAAATATTCTGAAACACCTCCTCACCAAGCCGACCCACAAAGTTGAAAATGGTGAAAAATGATAGCAAGTCAATGGTATTTTTCACACCTTAAATTTGGAAGTGAAGGAGAGTAGAGATTAAAAATAGGAAAAGAAAATTGAGTATAGTAGAAGTTGAGGCATGACATTGAAGATAGCATTTTCCATCATCCCCTAATTGCTTAAATGGTTTCACCGTGTAACTTAACTAATAAAACAATTTTAGGCTAATCCATGACCCACTTTAAAATTTTATACGTAACAGTTAACACACTCTTATCTCCAACATAAGTGTTTAAAAACCCAACAACGTGTTTAAAAACCCAACAACGTGTTATACACACCTTGGATTATATAACAGTTTATATGTTTGAAAACTTTGGATATTGAAAACCCAACAACGTGTTATATTGAAACTGCTATGATGTTTGAAAACTTTGGATATTAAAAATTTATATGTAATAGTTTATGGATTAAAGAGTAAAGTTGAAATATAAAAATTACGACTGTTAAATTATATAAATATCTATGGGACATGTTTTGCTTTTATATAATAATAATAATAATAATAATAATAATAAAATTAATAGTAAGGGCGAAATTGAAATATAGAATTATGACTATTAAATTATCTAAACACCTTTCAAACATGTTTTGTCTTTATATAGTAGTATAAATAATACAAAATATTCATAGTACATAATTTAGTTACAAAATATAAAAGAAATAGTACATATATATAATATACTAAATACAAATGTATATATAATAAGAAAGAGAAAAAAATATATCATAGTATAATGAGATAAGTTATCTCGTACAACCACTAAAATTATGACATATGTCATATTTAATTATTTTCTGCAAAAATATTTCTAAAACTAAACAAAATAGTACACATGTCATGTTTTTACTAGCTGGATGAGATATGTTATCTTTTAATATAATGAGATACTTTATTCTCAATAAGAAAATGATAATATTTTCTCACATTTGATATATAAATTCATATAACAAATAGAACAGATTATCTCACATTTCACAATATATATATATAGTTGCATATTTGATGTTCAATATTTTCACTAATAATATATGTGAGTCGCTCATTTTTCTCATTTGAAATCATTGTAGATGAATAAAACATGTTAAGTGAACATTCTAAGACGGATAAATAAATACGCTTATCATGTCCTGCCCGCCCCATAAATGTGCGCGGGCTGACCCCTTACCGAATTATCAATAATAGCTATGACCCCTTATCTATAGTTTAGGTTTATATTGTTAGTTATTATTTAGATTATTATTATATTATCAATTGTAATATTTTTTTTCCAATATAATAAGTTACTTAAACTGACTGACACTTAAGTTAGATGAATTATTTATAATCCGATTAAACAAATCTTGCTGTTGTAAGTACTTGTAAAATCCTATCGAATTTTTTTCCTTATCAAAAGCTACTGGGCCAGAAAGCCCAATCTGAGCTCTAACTCTGAATTGATAGAACACCACCCTTTCGGCCATTAATGAGTTGTCCGAAACACTGCTATTGATTCCAAGTTACACAAACAGAAACAATGGAACCAAATCAGAAAAAATTCAACAACGTTAAATGAATCAAAACTGCAAAAGTTGTAAATTACAAGAAAATAAGAGAGAGATGAGTAAGAATAAGGTTCTTGTAGTGGGAGGCACAGGGTATTTGGGTCAGCATCTATTACAAGCCTTTTATGCTGATGGTAATGGGATAAGTCCTTACGATCTTGCATTTACCCATCACTCTAACCTTCCTCCCAAGCCTTTGCTCGATTCCATTCCTCGCTCGCTTGCTTTCCAACTTGATTTGAAAACTGGCAATGGTTTTGAAGCCATTTCCAATGCATTTGGTCAGGTTTGTATTATTGTAAAATTGTTTCTTCATTTTTGTTCTGTTTTATTGTCTCAGAAGGGAAATGAGTAGAGTAAAACTTCAATTAGTAAGAAGGGAATATGATGTAAGGTTTGATTCCCGTGAGCCACCCTTGAAGGGGTAACCACCTACCTTAAAAGGGATTAGTTCTCCTTAGCCATAGGATGAGGGGATACCCTTGTTATATATAAAAAAGTTTACCAATTAAGTTCTTCGTGTTAGAAAGACCAATGTTGTGAAATTTTAAATCTTTCTAAGGCTTAATTGGTGATAAAAAACTTGGAAGGACCAATTTGTGGACACTATCATTTTGGAGGACTGGAGTGAGAATTTACTAGTAAGAATAAAAATAACATGATTTTGATTAATGGGTGGTTTTGGGAAATTGTTTTTGTGATTAAAGTTAGGGCTTTTTTTAACTTTATGTTGCTCCATCTTTGTTTCAATGTGCTGGATTCATTACTTATGTTGAACCAAAATGCAAATGTTTGTGACTTGCTTTTATGGGTTTTAACAGGTAGACTTTATACAGTGTCTTAATTAGGAAAGTGCTTGCCTTGAATTTGTGGGGATTGGAATAGCTATGAGCACCAATAAGGATATGATGCATTGGATTAGTCAATACGCATATTCTCGAAAAATATAGGATGTGATATGTTCAGAATACACATATAAAATATGTACATAAAATTCATAAAACATAATGAGCATATAACGGTTGTTCTGAAATTCCAAATAAAGACCATACTAAATACAAAATAAAAATTATATTGTCATAAGAAGTCATTACTTGTTCCCTACAAATAGGAATAATATCGATCTCATTTAATCCTTGATCATCATGATGCATTTCTTCCTCATTCTCTATGCATTACACTTGCTTTGTCTTTTCACTCTACAATTCCAGTTTGTTGATTGAATATATGTTTCTCTCTTTTACTTGACTTATTGTGTGCTATGCTTTTTTCTCTCTCTCTCCCTCTCTTAAAATACTTTTGCATGGTAGTTTGGATATCTGGAGAGGCATCGGAAAAACATTTTAAGAGTATTACTATTAGAGAGTATTTAGAAAATATCGGATTTATAATTTATATATTTTAAAAAAAATAATTCCAATACACCATGGAAACATATCAATGAAGTATTAGAGAGTGTCAGAATCGGATACATATCGAATATTGATACATGAAGAATATTGAAATGTTGGTGCTTCAAACATGTATAATTTATGCATTTCAGATTCTGTATAAAATTTAAATGTTTACCAGCATGAGAATTGTTCATTTAAGATATATTATCAATTTATCTACTAAAACCTAGTATGTTAGCACATAGTACTTGAATGAATTGTGAATTTGTAAAGAAATAGAGAAAGCATTATAAATTGATTTAGATTTAGAATACATTTATGCAATCGGTTTTTGGCCAATCCAGGTAACTTGTCTTTTTTGTCACCATTTCAAAGAGTATAAAACAGGATCATGACTTGTTTTATGGGCTGACAAATCTGTTGTTTTTCTACTGGCAGCCAGTTGTGGTTGTTAATTGTGCTGCCGTCTCAGTGCCTCGTGCCTGTGAAATCGATCCTGCTGCTGCACATGCTATCAACGTGCCATCGTCTCTTGTACAATGGCTGCAAAGCTTTAAAGAAAAAAATACACTTCTCATTCATCTCTCCACAGATCAAGGTAAGCCGATATTATAGTGACAGATAAATGTGAAGGAGATCGAGCTATAAAACAGTTGTGAATTAGAAGATATATTTTATAACCTTTTTGAGCTTTTTCTCACTCCTCTCTTACTCTATCTTTCTCTGTTCCTAATATTTGTCATTCCTAACTAGAAACTACAATCGTCATTGTTAATAGAAGGAAATTTTGATGATAAATAGTACGACCATACATTTCTTTCTTTTATCCTTTTCTTGTAATATAGATATAATGGATCATGTTTGTTGCGAGATTTTCTTACTCAATTAATATATTGTGTTTGTTATCCATATCCATTTACACTTCGAATTTTGGCAAGATTGTAATTTATGTTTCTTCTCTTCAGTTTATGAAGGGGAGAAGTCCTTTTACAAGGAAGACGACATTGTTGTTCCTGTAAATGTGTATGGAAAAACTAAAGTGGCAGCAGAGCAGTTTATTTCAGATAACTGCTCAAACTATGCAATTTTGAGAAGCAGTATCATCTATGGGCTGCAAACAGTCTCACCTGTTCCAAAATCCCTTCCTATTCAGGCGAGTGTGGAGTACGTGGATTTTGTATCATAAACTTCATTGGCAAACTATTGGTTCCAGCATTTGGATTGCTGAAACTCAAAAGAAAGAGAATCAGATACTTGTAAATTTTGTTATTTCTTGTATGATGAATAAGATAGTTCTTCCTTGAAAGGATGTGGCCCACCGATTTTCATTCTGCCATACTAAGAAAATAACTTTCTAGTTTCCACCATTCATAGATTCTCATCCCTTCTCCTAGTAGCTTTCTGTATGTTTTATTTTACTTTTATGATTTTCTTTGTATTTTTTGTTTTTGCTTCATTTTTCAATTATTACTTCTACTTCTTCTAATTCCTCTAGGCTCTAGGACCCACTTAAATTTGAGGGCATGATCTCAGGAAAGACAAGCATATGGGAGAATTTGTGATTACTTGATCTGTTATTAATTCTCCCTATCTATTTGATGCAGTGGATTGATGGTGCCCTTGCTAAAGGAGAAAAAGTGGAGTTCTTTCATGATGAGTTCCGTTGTCCAATTTATGTTAAGGATCTAGTGAATATCATACTAGCATTAACAAACCAATGGATATCAGGTATATCACTTTTATTACCAAAGGCTATGTATTGATGTTCTTCAAAAGGGGGAAAAATATGAATGACAATGATTTGGCATGAGATTAATGATTTTCAATTGGACCTTTTTTAAGGTTGCAAAACATAATTCAAAACTTCAAAACTTTTATTGGAGAAGATTACTCCTTACAATTCTTGTGTATATTTTCAGCATTACTTTACAATTGTTGCCTCTTATTCTTATAATTATGATTTGCTTAGGGACTTGCAGATTTTTTGTTTTAAAATGCTCATCTTCTACTTTCTTCTATTGTTTACTTCACTTCAAGGTGAGGCATCTTAAATTTGTATTCAAGAATTTTGCTTTTCTAATTCTTGTCACAGAGGGCAAGCAAATACAATTGTTACTTAATACTGGTGGACCTGATAGACTATCACGTGTGCAAATGGCTGAGGCCGTCGCGCAATTTAGAGGATATGACACGTCAATAATCAAATCCGTTTCTGCATCATCGGTACGTAATGCACTTTGTTCTAGCACAAGGTTTTGTGACATGGGATCAGTAACATGCTTTCTTTGCATAGCTGCATCATCTGTGTATTTACATTTTTACATAACTATTAACCTTTTAACTATTCTTCAATCAAAGGTTCAAAATCCTCTATGTCCTCATTCATGGCCATCAAAAGTTTAGCCACAAAGTTTCTCCTTGATGGCCATTTGAGCACTTTTTAGCCTGGTATGATTTTATCGAGTAAGGACCCTCTCCATTACTGGAGAAGATAGTGCTGTCATAAACAAAAGCAAAAATAACATTATATGACATTTTTATCATTTTATTTATAACAAGATTACATTTTTACTCGAGACGATCCTTGCTCGATTTTATCTTCTTTCCCTGAGATATTCAAGTTGTTCTTATTTGTCAGGTTGACCGAGGTGTGAAGTCACCACCTGACATATCTATGGATATCACCAGATTGGTTCAAACTCTAAGAATTAATCCTGTTTCATTTAAAGATGGTGTGGGATTAACGCTTACAGCTGAAGCTAAACAATGAGGCAACAAAGATGTTTAATAAGGCTTCCTTGTTAGCACCTGAGTGTAATGGCATATCCATCAAATTGAATGTGTGCTCTCAATATCTCCTTGATGAATATTGAATGAGAAAAAATATCTGTAATGAAAATATAAAAGTTTTATACATTGTTTATATCATTTATCATTTATATTTAATTATCATTGACTTTTCAAAAAATGTAATACAAATAAATGGTAGATGATATAATGATTATATATGAATCTTTACACCGACAATACATATATATATTACAATATATTGAATAACCAAGACAAAAGAGTTATAGTTAGGGATTACAATGGATACTCGGGCTGACAGGTACCTGTGTTTTTTAATCCGCAGGTAGTTGAAACTGAACATTTTGAAACCCGTTATTGAACAAGTCCGATCTGGGTAATGAGGTACCAGAGGTACCAGACTAGTGGGTACCCAGGCCCATAATTCCTATATATATATATATAGTACCATAAATAAACATATTTTCCATCATAATTTTAATGTTATATTTATTAACCCATGATTATGATATACTATTATGTTAAAGGAGAGACATTAGACATTTCATATGTTTTATTTTCTTATTCAAAAATAAGTTTTTTTAGTTAAAAAGATATATTTAAGTGATAATTTAAGTTGTGTGCTTTAACTTTAATTATAGTTTGTAATTGTTATTATCATTTTTTCTAATATAGATAATTGTAATAAATGTGTGCACAAATGTACAGGTTGTTAGGAATTTTGAAGTATTTTGGTACACATTGATCCATTGGGTACTCAAAGACGTGCAGGTTGCAGACCCAACAGATTACATGGGTCTGAGGCAGGTCTAAGTCCTGAAATTATAGAATGGATAGGTCTAGGTAGTGCACTACACAGACTCATTCAGGCCTATTGTCATCCATGGTTATACACTAACTTTTCATAGATACCAATATAGTTCAATAAATGAACTTTGTGCTGTGGTAATTATGAAATAAGAGGAATCTTTTCTGGATAAGATTCTTCATTAAAAAGATAGGGCTATCCAAGAAGAACCTGTGGTCAGAATTAGAGCACGAAACCTTTTCTTTTCACACATCTCATTCCCTCATCTCACCAATGCTGTCAGTATCCAATTTATTAAACAGTTGAGAATGTCTACATTTGTTGCTGTTCATAGCCTGCATGGTTCTCTTCTTCGATCCAAGTTCCTTGGCCAAGATAACTTCACTAATCATCACCTTCCCAGTAAGCCTTCCACCATTCACACCAAACCAAGCTACAAAGTACTACAACCATGTGCCAAATTTGACTTGTTCCAAATCCTAGGAGGCAGAGGACTCTGCAATGGAGAAGAAGGTCTTCAAAAGGAGCTGCAAAAGCAAGTTGGTAATGATGAAAAGTCATCAACACCATCACCATCAGCAGCAGAAGAAAGTGAAAAAGTGCAAGAAGAAGAAAACTCAGGTGGATCAATAGTTTCTACTGAAGTTGGTGCAGAAGATGGTTTTGAGAAAGAACTTATGGGATTAACTGGAGGGTTCCCAGGGGGTGAGAAAGGGTTGAAAAAATTCATTGAGGAAAACCCACCTCCCAATAAAAGTGAAGGAAACAAAGGCTTGAATCTTTCACTGACAAAGAAGGCAAAAGCACCAGAACTTCCTTTGTTACTGCCAGGAATGATTGCCATTGTGAAGAACCAGAATAACCCATTTTACATGTACTGTGGTATTGTTCAAAGAATCACAGATGGAAAAGCAGGGGTTCTGTTTGAAGGAGGGAATTGGGACAAGTTGATCACGTTCCGGTTGGAAGAATTAGAGCGAAGAGAAAAAGGCCCTCCAATGAAGAACCCCAAGTCCTGTGTTCTTGAACAGAAATCATAGTTCAGCTCTTTGTTGAAAAACATGTCCACTTTTGTAACATATTCAATGCTTACATAAAGATTGTCATGTTTCCTTTGAAGTACTTTTTATCTGAGAGTAATGGCTATAAGGGGCAACCAGAAGTAAACACAGGTTGAATAAGTTAAATTAAAAGGTAGTTCTTGTGCTGTTCATGTAAGTTTTATGTAAATT
Organism: Lupinus angustifolius; assembly: GCF_001865875.1. Lineage (NCBI taxonomy): Eukaryota > Viridiplantae > Streptophyta > Magnoliopsida > Fabales > Fabaceae > Lupinus > Lupinus angustifolius. Next base: position 14,621 of record NW_017727589.1, on the reverse strand, counting down.
TATGTAAGAGAATAAATTTGATGGTGCATAAGTTTAGTCTTATTTTGTGTGTTATATCTATAGAGCTGTTCATGCATTGTCCTATTCCAAAATCAATTGTAGATCTACTATCATTGGAAAAAGAATAATCATGGTTTTCTATTTCAATCTTCTGCTTATTCCATTGCTGACAAATGATGATTAAAATAAATAGTATATTGTTCTTGGTGACATTTAAGAAGCAAATGGAACTGAACCATCAAAGGTGGATTTTGATGAATTAGGGTCATGGAAAAGGATTTGCCCCTTCCAGAACTAGTTTTATTAGAAGAAGCCACCCAAAAAATAATGCCTAGTTCCTGGAAGAGAAGATGGGGCTCCCTCCTGAAGTTGTGGAAGCCTTTCAGATTCAATGGAATGGTAGATTTGCACTAGTGTGTTAGATTCCATGCCGCAAGTCTCCCCAATGACATCGCAAAACAACGTAAACCCAACCTACCATATATTAGAATTTGACAAATGTCATCCTAAGTCACTCATAAATATATGAAAGTTATTTAAAATTTGAAGTTTGCTATTCATTTCATTAAATTCAACTACCATATATATTAGCTAAATAAACATAATCATCATGGGATGTATCACATTTTATTCTCAAGTAAACTTATTAATAAATTGAGAAGACATAATGTTACAAAAAGATCAGTAAGAATCATGTAGAGTCATATTGTCATAATATGAATTTTATGAACACTGTTAGCTTTACCAGATTGCCTGTTTCTGTCATATTAATAATGGAAAGAGGTTAAATATGTAAAGAATGTAGCAGTAACCTGCAACATCATTTTTAAAGGGATTAAAGTAGGTTCAATAAACAATTTGCATGGAATGTATAACGGTTTATTCTTTATTAAACTTATTAATTTATCAAGAAGCCTCTAATCATTGAGGAGTTCCATTATTATTTTAACGGACTTTTTCCATTTATAGAGTCTTCCACCCTTTCAGTCCATGATGTTCAAGCCAAACCATTGATTCTGATTTTTTATACCACTTGTTGGACCTGACCATGACTAGGGAGCCTCTAACCACTGGAGAGTTCCATTATTATCGGAGTATGGGAAGAGTGGAAAGTCACAAGTGATATATCACGTTTTGAACCAAAACCTTAAGATAATAGTGCTATGAGCTTTTTCTACTTATGAATCATTTTACTTCTTCTCTCATATCCAATGTGAGACTTCAATCTTGAATAAATCCAAGTAGAATGCAATGCAAACCTCAACGGATTAGCTGCTTCTTCTTCAACTGTGAAGAAGGCAATATTGCAAGTTATACCTGTCTTGACATAATTGTTTGAAACTTATGATCTCTAATTAATATCTCCCATCATGTGCAATTGTAGTAGCTATTTATTTAAAGGGTTATAACAAAAGTGGTCAATAACTTTAATGATTTCTAGAAATTGATCCTGACTTATTGAGTAGATAGGAGTGTTCTTAAAACTGTTTCATAACAGCCAGTTAAACCGGTGAACCGATCGCAATATCGGTAAGGTACAATAATTATACCGGTTAAACAATCATTATGGTTAAAACTGGTCTAAACTAGTCATACTGCCCGGTTTTCAATTGAACCACACCGGACATACCAGTATTTTTTAATGAAAATATAAAATATTCGTTTTTTATTGATTTTTCATTAATATTAATATGTTATATATGTATATCTAATTTCACGGGTATGCGGTTTAATTAGTGAACCACAGTTAAACCGTTATACCACTATATCAATATCCTAACCGGTTTGATGACCGATACGATATTAATAATACTAGTAGATACCAATGTGAGCCTATTGGTATAATGAAAATCTAACATATTGAAACATTTGCAACAATATAATAAAGAGAGGGCTACACTTATTCTATATGTAAAAACTTACTCCACATCTTAACTATCAATTATAGGGAAATATAATAATTTAGATTTACTCACTAATTCAAGATTGGAGATCTACTTACTTCAAGATAGTGATCCACGTATTCCAAGAGAGTGATCCACGTATTCCAAGAGAGTGATCCACGTACTCTAAGAGTAAGTTTAAAAAACTTACTCCATATCTTAACCATCAATTCTAGGAAAATCTAATGGTTTAATTATTAAATCACAAAGCAGTTTCCCCTATTCTCCATTAGAGATAAATGTAGCCCCATGAGGAACTCCAGGATTTGATTGAGGAATATTAATACACCAACATTACAAAGAGATACTAAAAAAGATCAATAGCACGACATATTCTTATTTTATTATTTGAAAATCATGGAATTGAAGATATTCTAAAAATAACGAGCACAAATATCTTAGATGCAGATAGTAGGGTACTTTATAGCAAGAATTCTTGGGTTGGCATTCATAGGAGCTTTAGAAAAAAGTATAGGCATAAAGAGATTTGGTGCAGCAGAAGTGATCCTTGTGCAACTTTGACACAAGCAATTAAATAAATGGTATAAAATAAAGAGAAGAGAATAAATAAGAGAATTTGTTAACGAAGTTTGGTCAACTATGCCTACATCCCCGGAGCGTTGAGCGGCTACCAAAATATTATTAGAGAATAATGATTACAAACCCTAGCACACCCATGGGCCCACCTGCCCATGGGGTGTTTCTATTTGATGCCTATATCTAGTGCACATTATAACAAGGAATTCGAGTCCAATATATAACATTGATAATCTACTCTATTCTAATATTAGGTAATGTGAGACTAACACAATAACATATTTCAAGCATTCCCAACAGAGACCACCTTGATTGAAATAGACAAATATCTTGCTCCTTAAGAAATCTACACAAGAATCTCCACCTTAGTGAATATATGACTTCACCTTGTTCAATGTCTAATTCTCTTTAACTACTCCCCTACAACATAGACCTTCTGAGTATCCTTGACGATGTTACTAAGAGCCTAACTCTCCAAACTTGTAGTGCAGCTTCTTGTACCGCCATCAAATGGAACACACCACCTAGTCACTTATTGCTAGGAAGTCTTTTGAGATATTGGAATCTCTACACAAAAGTTCACCAACAATCGTCCTCTTCAATACTCACTCAAACTGAACCTTGGAGCTTCCTTGGAAAGCCTCAACCACTACCATCATTGTCTACTCCGACAATCCTAGTTCAAAAGAACTATCATACTCCACCTAAGGAGTATACCCACAGCACACACTTTGCGTCAATACTAACTAATGTTTGTGTCACATCCTTACATCCAAGCCAATGCCCATGTCACACCTCTGCATCTCTACCAATACTCGTGTTACAACTAGCATCAAAGCCAATGCCCGTTTAACACCTCTATGCTTTTGTGGATCTACTAACAATTAACATCCTTCACTATGATGTCTCAGACACACAATTAGGATATTTCACTTCTTATCTCAAATGAGAACATTCTCTCAACATCTAGAGAGATATTGTCAGCATTTGCTCTGGGTCAAACTCAACACACGAGTCCCTATCTCCACCTTGATCTTAATCCACTACATGAATTTCTAGGATTCTGGATCAACATATATCGCCCCCACAACAGTTTCGCCATGTTTTCTTATCCTTCAACTCATCTACTCTATCTTTGCCACTACCTTTGACACATCTTGTCTACCCATCACGCCTTCACCCTCTTTAGCCATTATACGCTGTATGGGTTAAGAGCCATCTACCAATTGGCTCTGATACCAATTGTTGGTGCAACGGAAGCGATCGTTGCACAATGTTGGCCACAAGCAATCAAATAAAGCGCATAAAATAAAGAGAAGAGAAGAAACAAGAGAACTTGTTAACGAGGTTCGGCCAACTATGCCTACATCATCGAGAGCGCTAAGCGGCTACCAAGATATTATTAGAGAATAAAGATTACAAACCCTAGCACACCCATTGGCCCACCTTCCCATGAGGTGTTTCTATTTGGTGCTTATATCTGGTGCACATTATAACAAGGTACTTGAGTCCAATATATAACATTGATACTCTACTCTATTAAAATATTACGCAATGCGAGACTAACACAATAACATATTTCAAGCATTCCCAACATAGAGACTTAGGCCAACCTTTGCTCTCAAATGTCCCTTCTTTTAAATCTTTGACAATATCCTTCAACACTTCATGAACTCTCTCTTCTTTAAGGTTATATGTGTTTGCTGTAGCATATTGCTGGAGTACGCCATGAGCAAGTATCTAGATGAGTCATGCGAGTGAGTCTGAATATGTCATGGCCAAGTGATTGATGCGCCATGACTGAGCACTTGGGCGAGCTACATGACCGAGTGCGATGTGCCTTGGCCAAGTGAATGTATGTTGTGACGGAGTATTTGGCTGAGTGTCTGGCCGAATCTCTGATGCACCATGACTGATTGTGCCGAGCTCAGTAGTGACTGAATATGTCAGGCATATTATTTCTAATTATTATTATGTAACATAGGCAATGAGTTTGGTTGTAACTAGAGTTGGTTATTTTAGACTTCCCTTCTAGAAAGAAAGCTAGTCAAAATAGTTACCTTCTAGAAGAAAGTCAATTAAAGCAGTTACATCCAAATTTTCTATATAAAGTTGTAACCATTTCTTATTTGATTTGAATGAAAATGTCTTCAATAATTTCTTTTTCATTCTGGTTGATTTCTAAGAATCAACATCACTATGTTGGGAATATCTTATGATTGGTAAAATACCAATCCTAGGATCTTAAATCTCATGATTCTCACACACATATATGAAACAAAGGATGAAGTATCATACCTGAATCCATGTTCCTGGATGTGCTCCTTTGATCTACGTTTCTGAAAGAGATTTTGTGGTATGATGGTCTTCCTCAACCAAATCCTTGATTCCTCTTGGTACTTGCGTTTTCACTCTGATGGGGAGAGGAGAAAACTGAATTTGATTTGGTGTGTTGAGGACCATAACCTTCCTTATGCGTTAACTTATAGGGTTCTCATTATCCCATATGGGTTAACCTGATGGGTATCCACCCATTAAGCCCATATCCGTTATCAGCTTTTAGAAATCTAAGGGGAGCCAGTAATTAGATCACTTATAATATAACCCCGGAAATAAATAGTTGATATCATTGTATCAAGTATATAATACCCACCTTAATTAGAAATTATAAATTTCTAACAATCTCCCACTTGATCTTCATATCTTCCTGAAACAATTATATCACAGGTTCTTTAGGCGCACATCCGTATGTTATTTACTTTTAGACTTCTTCATAATATAATATGGTCCTTCTCATATATCAACTATGGAACCACCGCCACTTTCATCACATTTAAGTGTGACTCGACCACGATGATCACCATATTAATATACTCAATGACATAGATCAAATATGGATGAGTGACATGGAAATTTCATGCAATATGATCTCAAACATGTCTATTTCCAACTGGTCCTTCTTTATTCTTTAGTGAGATCAATCCAAAGTCTTTAATTTGCAACACAATTGTTACAATGTACAATTTCAAAAATGAAATAACAAACCATCATCTTTATTATGCATAAAAAACTGTATATAATATCCAAAGCAAAACATAAAACATATAGACTCCCACTGAACTAAGGTATCCTAAGGAACAACACCCATATGAGCAACATGCTCATGAAAGACTTTAGGTACCAAACCCTTAGTCAGTGGCTCAACTAGCATAAAATTTGTCCCTATATTTTCTATGGAAACTTCTCCATTTTGAAAACTTTCTTTAACAACTAGAAACTTTATGTCAATGAATTTTGACTTTGTAGAACTCATATTGTTGTTGGAGTAAAGAACCGCGGACTTGTTGTCACAATAAATCCTCAATGGACTTTCAATACCATATACCACACATAAGCCGGTGACAAAATTCTGCAACCATATGCCATGGTGTGATGTTTCAAAATAAGCCATGAACTCCACAGTCATGGTTGAAGGAGCTATAAGCATTTGTTTCGCATACTTCCAAGAGATAGCACCTCCAGCCAATACAAACACATATCTAGAGGTAGAGTATCTACTGTCTAGGCATCTATCAAAAGCGGAGTCAGAGTGCCCAAGGATCTCTAAAATCTCAGACCTCCAATAAGTGAGCATGTACTCCTTTGTTCTCTTCAAGTAACACATAACACGTTTGACTGCCTTCCAATGATGCATTCCAGGATTACTCAAATATTTGCCCAAAACTCTCGCAACAAATGTTATGCCAGGATGTGTGCAAACTTGAGCATACATTAGACTTCCTACTGCAGATGCATAAGGAATCTTTTGCATCTCATATCTTTCAAGGTCATTGTTGGGGAACTGCTCGAGACTAAACTTGTCTCCCTTACCTATAGGGGTATCCCCTAGTTTACTATCTTTCATGTCAAATCTATCTAGGACTTTATCTATATAGCTTTCTTGTGATAACCTTAGGATACCTTGAGAGCGATCTCTCAGTTTTCGAATACCTGATATAAAAGAAGCTTCCCCGAGATCTTTCATTTCGAAATTCTTCATTAGAAATCTCTCGGTTTCATACAATAGTCTCATATCACTGCTAGCAAGCAGTATATCATCGACATATAATACTAGGAAGATAAATTTATTCCCACTGAACTTATGGTATAGACAATCTTCAAATTTATTTGCCTCAAAACCATACGAGGTAATAACTTGATGAAATTTGTGATTCCATTGACGAGAAGCTTGTTTAAGCCCATAGATGGATTTCTTTAATTTGCATACCATAGACTTTGAGCCATCTGACACAAAATTTTCTGGTTGCACCATAGATCGTTTCCTTAATGTGACCATTAAGAAACGCAGTCTTAACATCCATCTGATGTAGCTCTAAATCAAACTGAACAACTAGTGCCAATATTATTCTAAAAGAATCCTTCGAAGATACTGGAGAGATGATTTCTTTATAATCAATGCCTTCTTTCTGAGTGAAGCCTTTAGCTACTAGACGAGCTTTATATCTGTCAATATTACCCTTCTAATTCCTCTTGGTTTTAAATATCCATTTGAAACCAATAGATTTCGCACCTTCAGGTAATTCGACAAGATCCCAAACGTCATTATCATGCATAGACTTCATCTCATCCTTCATGGCATCGATCCACTTTTGAGAGTTAGAACTTTTCATGGCTTGACAAAAGTTCAATGGATCATCTTCTGTTAACCAATGCCATCCACATATTCTTGAAGAAATACAATATAATCATCAGGAATTGCACTTCTCCTCTCTCTAGTGGATTTCCTTAATGGCACTTCTACTTCTTCAGGTTGTTGAATTTGTTCTATAGGTACTTGAAGGAGAACCTCATTGTTGTCTTGTTCTGAAATATTGTCAGGGACAATATTCTGAACATTATCTTCTATTACCATATTTATTCCTTGAATGGTAATAGGCACAAGAACTTGTTCACAATCAGAGAACTTGTTCACTATCAGTGACAGGTTCTTCCTCAAAGACAACATTCCTTATGTTCTCTTCCTTCCCAAAATCAACTTCCTCAATAAATCTTGCATTTTCCATCTCAAAAAAGAGTCTTGAAGTGGGATCATAAAATTTATAGACCCGAGAGCGTTCAACATAGCCAACAAAATAACAGCTAATAGTTCTACAATCCAGTTTTCTTTCATGCGGTCTATGATGTCGTGCCTCAGCTGGACAACCCCAAATGTGCAAGTGTTTCAAGCTTGGTCTTTTATTAGTCCAAAGCTCATATGGGGTTTTTTAACTTCTTTACTTGACACCCTAATAAGGATATAAATTGCGTCTTTAAAGCTTCCCTCCGAAGAGACTCTGGTAAGGAAGAATGACTAATCATACTTCTCACCATATCCTTAATAGTTCGGTTTCATCGTTCAGCAACACTATTCATGCTAGGTTTGCCTGGCATAGTGTATTGCAGAACAATTCCACACTCTCAGAGGAAAAGCGCAAATGGCCGTGGACGTTGTTCTCGTGATCCATCATATCTGCCATAGTGTTGACCACCACGGTCAGATTTGACAGCTTTAATTTTCTTTCCAAGTTGAAGTTCAACTTCAGCCTTGAAAGACTTGTAAACATCCAAGGATTGGGACTTCTCATGTATAAGATATAAGTAGCCATACCTAGAGTAATCGTCTATGAACTTAATAACATAATATTGTCCATTCGAAGAAGCCATAGGGAAAGGACCACATATATCTGTATGTATTAGTTATATTTATGTATTAATTCTAAGACATCTTTAGCTCTTTCGACATCTAACTTCCTTTTGTTTGTCCGTTTTCCCTTTATGCACTCAACACACACCTCAAAGTCTGATAAATCTAAAGGGGCAAGGATTTCATCCGACACAATTCTTTGAATTCTTTGTTTAGATATATGACCTAAACGCTTGTGCTAGAAGGTGGCTGAATTCTCTTTTAATTTTCATTTTTTTACCACGTGAATTTGTTTGCAATATTTCATTAGTGGAACTGGAAACATCAAGCATATACAGATTATCAATTAAAGAACCAGAACCAACAACATTTGAATTTTGATAGAGACTAACTTTATTATTTCCAAAAGAACAAGAAAAACCAAATTTGTCCAAGCTGGAAACACTAATTAAAGTCCGCCTAAAAGATGGTACAACAAATGTCTCAAATAAATCCAAATGAAAACCAGTTCTTAAACATAATCTAAATGGCAATATCCTCAAATGCAACCCTTTTTCCATCACCCACAAAGATGAATATTTCGTCATCACTTGGTTGTTAGGTCCACGAGCAACCCTGCATAGTGATACTAATGTGAGTAGTAGCACCAGAATCTACCCACCAAGTATCATTGGGTACAAAAGCCAAATTAATTTCAGAACAAACAAGAGTTAGAAATTTACCCTTCTTTACACGCCATGAGACATATTTAGGACACTCTTTCTTCATGTCTTTCTTCATGTGTCCTTGCTTCTTACAGAAGTAGCAGGTAAATTCCTCATTACTTTTCAATTTCTTTTGCTGAGAAGGCCCTTTCGCAACACCCTTATTTGTCTTTCTTTTCTTATTTTGAGGGGTCATAGCTAAGTGAGCATTTTCAGCCTTATCTCTCTGCAACCTCTCTTCCTCTTGCACATAGTGAGATATAAGCTCATTAAGGGACCATTTGTCTTCCCGAGTGTTATAACTCACTTTGAATTGCCCAAAGTGTGTAGGAAGAGATATCAAAACCAAATGCACGAGCAGGTCATCACCAAACTCTAACTTAAGTGACTTGAGTTTTGATGCGAGATTTGACATCTCCATAATGTTCTCCCTTATGTTCCCCTTGCCTTTATACTTCATGGAGATGAGTTTAGCCAAAAGGCTACTCGTCTCCGCCTTTTCATTCTTGGCAAAGAATTGTTCTATTTCTTCAAGGAACTTCCTTGCACTTTCACCCTCAGATATAGAGCCCTGAAACGCATCTGGAATAGAGCGTTTCATGATCATCAGGCACATTTGGCTAGAGCGTTCCCATTTCTCAATTTTAGCCTCATTGAGGTTTTCCCAATGGAAATGAGCTTCTCCACACGAAGTGCTAGATCCAAATCCATACCGTCGAGAATAATTTCTACGGCTTCCTTCCAGACCTTAAAGTTTGTCCCATTCAGCCATGGGATATTAGTGATTTGAGTAGAAAAATTTGAAGGATTGGTAAAAGACACTGAATCCACATAACAAAGAATTAATAACATGTTCAAATCTAAAAAAATAAGTCATGTAATATATATAAAAAACAAGACATGTTCACATAATAGACCCATCAAAAGATACCTAGTACAACATCAATTTCTAGTCATTGGACAAAGAAATTAATTTGTAAGTGGCACTCTCAATGTAATGATCAAATTGTAACAATTAGTTCTGTCAAACAATAGTCTTGGTCAAACAATAGTCTTTCTTTGAAGCGACTATTATTCACATGGAAACAAAACTTTATAACTATTACATATTTATCATCACATGTATGTTATTATTTGGCTAAATTGTGTCTTCCTTTGGGTCGAACACAATTCGCATAAATAATCTCATACTCATCTGTGTAATTCAATTAATTTTCACAATAAAGGTTACTTTGACAACATATTGCATCAATTAATTCAAAATAATTATGAGACAAAAAAAAACAATATGGTACATTATAATTTTTTTTTACTCAAACCCACATAATTCTGTATAATTACTCAACCTCAAAATTTTAAAAAATTCCCGTATCCTGGTATTTGAAAAAATGCATCTTAATCAAATATAAATTGGATTCAGATTAAGAAAAAAAAACACAAATGTAAATCATTATCAAATAACTCTATAGTAAACAGATGTTGTGCGTTCATGTGCACTGACATATAAAATACAATCCATAAATCCATATATATTTTCCTTTTACACGTTGCCACACAAAAAAAGAACACCGCACAACATTGACTTTCTGTGAATGAGAGACATTGAAACTGGGACATATCTCTTCACATGAATTACTCAAACATTAAGTTAATATGATCACAATTTAAAATTATAAAAAAATTCAAACAGTGTGTTAAACGCCAATTTGAATCCATTGAAATGAAAACACCATACTATTATAATTAGTAACCAATTGTTGCAATCTTGGCAAATAAAGGAAAACAAAAAGTTTTTCATATTCATCACAAAGTTATTGAATCTTACATATGATGTGTGTACAATTATGTTTCATGAAAAAAAAATTGCAGCGGGGAAGCAATTCAATATTCCCAATATTTATAACATAATAGCGGAAGCATAATTCAATAATCCCCAAATTAAAATTAGGGTTCATACAGGATTTTAGAAAACACCCTTAATGGAGAATCATAAAAAATTCAGAACCTATGCTCTGATACTACTTGTTGGGAATTCCTTATGATTGGTGAAATACCAATCCTAGGATCTTGAATCTCATGACTCTCACATATATATGAAACAAAAGGTCCAGTGTCATACCTGAATCCATGTTCCTGGATTTGCTCATTTGATCTACGTTTCTGAAAGAGGTTTTGTGGTATGATGGCATTCCTCAACCAAATCTCTGATTCCTCTTTGGACTTGCGTTTTCACTCTGATGGGGAGAGGAGAAAACCGAATTTGATTTGGTGTGTTGGGGACCATAACTTTCCTTATGCGCTAACTTATAGGGTCCCATTATCCCCTATGGGTTAACCTGATGAGTATCCACCCATTAAGCCCATATCCGTTATATAAATATCTAAGGGGAGTCAGTAATTAGATCACTTATAATGTAACTTTGGAAATAAATAGTTGATATCATTGTATCAAATATATGATGTTCACCTTAATTAGAAATTATAATTTCTAACACACTAGACACTCCTTTAGCCCAATCATCTGACACACACTGAATTTTAAGTAGGGAAAAATAATCAGCGTTCATGCAAATAATGGGAAACAAGATACAATCAAGAACTATACTAAATGTATATTTGTAAGTTTTGGAGAAAAGAAGGGGAAAAAATGAAGATATTATTACAAATAGCATACAAAATGGCAATTAAAATAACTAGAAGAAAATGAAGATATTATTACGAATAACATACAGAACACCAATTAGAACAACAAATAATAATCCTTTCTTATATTACCAGGTTAATTTCCTATTACTATAATTACTACAATTAGCATTTCCTTTAAATTTTCTGTATATTTTATCCATTTTCAGTTTGTTTGGAAAGATATATATCACCAAAAATGTATATATATACTACACATTATGAAGTATGGTCCCTTAGAGAAATGATCTAAACTAAAGGATCCCCAAAATATGGATGACAACTCTGAATTACTTGGAACATGTTAATCAAGATACTGTCAGTAATCTAACTCATTTTAAGCTAGATTTCGGACCAGTCATTTACATAAATACAAGAGTTTCAAGCTTAACTATCCTTTACAATATTCTACCAGATTTTTCATGGGGAATATTATTACAATATTCCTCATGGTTATCTACAATTCTTGGTGAACCAGATAATTGTAGGTTAGAAGGAATTCATTAGTTACTTTAGCATCACAATAATTTATTTTCGAGCATTCTTCAGCTAACAATGTTTGATTCATTGCCTTTTTTGTTTCATCTTCGGACAAAACTTTCAAAGTCAGAATAAGTCAATACTCAAATAATCATTTTACAAGATTTTAAGACTTATAACAAGACCGTCTTCCCGAAACAAAAACAAAGGCAAACCTGTTAGAATTTCTGACAATTTATGGGTCTAAATATAATTTTATAATTGTGTTATGACTACTATTTAATTAGCCAAAATATAAAATGATCTTCAGTAATTAATTTGGTGGTTAAGGGCATATGTGTCATGAAATATTATAAGTGTAGATACCTTCGCGCAATTTCTGATTTGATGAAGAGACTGAATTAGAACTATTGCAACTTAAGTAGTAACCGCTTCTGTTGCTTTTATGAGTTATGGTTGAAAGTGCGCATGTCAAAAGGATCACTTTGGAAAGCTTGCTCACTATGTGTTTTGGTTTTGATAAGGACAACTTGTGTTTCATAAGAGCTTGAAGATCATCAACAAATCAACTTGCTTAAGTCTCAAGATTGATATTAGACTTAGACTAGTAATTAGTTTAGGTTGAGTCTAAGGCTTAGGTAAACTCAATAATGTCTCATATGCATAAAACATTAAATCATTTTAGTTTTGAGATATGTCATTCATAATATGTTCATGCATCACATATATACATGTTATCTATGCATCCTAGGCATAAACTTAGTGTTGAACATGTATAAATTAAGTGCATAACGTATTTGAGTTTTGCAATTTGAAAATACACTTGGAAATATGTCGTTAGGGGACCATAACTTTCCTTATGCGCTAACTTATAGGGTCCCATTATCCCCTATGGGTTAACCTGATGAGTATCCACCCATTAAGCCCATATCCGTTATATAAATATCTAAGGGGAGTCAGTAATTAGATCACTTATAATGTAACTTTGGAAATAAATAGTTGATATCATTGTATCAAATATATGATGTTCACCTTAATTAGAAATTATAATTTCTAACACACTAGACACTCCTTTAGCCCAATCATCTGACACACACTGAATTTTAAGTAGGGAAAAATAATCAGCGTTCATGCAAATAATGGGAAACAAGATACAATCAAGAACTATACTAAATGTATATTTGTAAGTTTTGGAGAAAAGAAGGGGAAAAAATGAAGATATTATTACAAATAGCATACAAAATGGCAATTAAAATAACTAGAAGAAAATGAAGATATTATTACGAATAACATACAGAACACCAATTAGAACAACAAATAATAATCCTTTCTTATATTACCAGGTTAATTTCCTATTACTATAATTACTACAATTAGCATTTCCTTTAAATTTTCTGTATATTTTATCCATTTTCAGTTTGTTTGGAAAGATATATATCACCAAAAATGTATATATATACTACACATTATGAAGTATGGTCCCTTAGAGAAATGATCTAAACTAAAGGATCCCCAAAATATGGATGACAACTCTGAATTACTTGGAACATGTTAATCAAGATACTGTCAGTAATCTAACTCATTTTAAGCTAGATTTCGGACCAGTCATTTACATAAATACAAGAGTTTCAAGCTTAACTATCCTTTACAATATTCTACCAGATTTTTCATGGGGAATATTATTACAATATTCCTCATGGTTATCTACAATTCTTGGTGAACCAGATAATTGTAGGTTAGAAGGAATTCATTAGTTACTTTAGCATCACAATAATTTATTTTCGAGCATTCTTCAGCTAACAATGTTTGATTCATTGCCTTTTTTGTTTCATCTTCGGACAAAACTTTCAAAGTCAGAATAAGTCAATACTCAAATAATCATTTTACAAGATTTTAAGACTTATAACAAGACCGTCTTCCCGAAACAAAAACAAAGGCAAACCTGTTAGAATTTCTGACAATTTATGGGTCTAAATATAATTTTATAATTGTGTTATGACTACTATTTAATTAGCCAAAATATAAAATGATCTTCAGTAATTAATTTGGTGGTTAAGGGCATATGTGTCATGAAATATTATAAGTGTAGATACCTTCGCGCAATTTCTGATTTGATGAAGAGACTGAATTAGAACTATTGCAACTTAAGTAGTAACCGCTTCTGTTGCTTTTATGAGTTATGGTTGAAAGTGCGCATGTCAAAAGGATCACTTTGGAAAGCTTGCTCACTATGTGTTTTGGTTTTGATAAGGACAACTTGTGTTTCATAAGAGCTTGAAGATCATCAACAAATCAACTTGCTTAAGTCTCAAGATTGATATTAGACTTAGACTAGTAATTAGTTTAGGTTGAGTCTAAGGCTTAGGTAAACTCAATAATGTCTCATATGCATAAAACATTAAATCATTTTAGTTTTGAGATATGTCATTCATAATATGTTCATGCATCACATATATACATGTTATCTATGCATCCTAGGCATAAACTTAGTGTTGAACATGTATAAATTAAGTGCATAACGTATTTGAGTTTTGCAATTTGAAAATACACTTGGAAATATGTCATTAATCGATTGAGGAGTGTTTTAATCGA